>NC_052516.1:19510432-19810432 GCF_014356525.2 Nilaparvata lugens
GTCCAGTCTGCCGGTGGGCGGGTGATATGTCATACGTGACATCAAAACCTATTCAAATTTTGAAAATATTGAATAGGTTTTGATGTCATGTATGACATAAATATACTATATTATCGATAGTTAAATTGCATTTAATGTTCTTTGTGATTAATAACTTTTCATCCTTCGTAAAATACTTTTAATAATTCGCTATACTGCCATTTATTGTAAACTAGTGTATAAGCCAGAATATAATTATTGTTAATTGTTTCGAACGAATTGATGGACACACATAAACAAAGAGCTCTAAACGAATGTAATCCCTCATGCAGTGTCATAGATGATGAACCTCCTAGTAGATGGTGGTGAAGTACTAACGAATGTTGGTGAAGATGAATTGATCTTGAAAAGAGTTTCTACACTGTAGCCCTCTCCCTTCTGAGCTGCTGTAAAAGGGAAAGGTCCCACCAAAAAAGGAAGACACAAACTTTTCCCATGTTGAACGGTTTAGCGGAATGTTGTTTGTGTAGAAGATTACGACTGCTCAAACCTACTTTGCTTGATGATGGGCCAGTCTTGTTTGGATTGGAGGCTGTAGGTTCGTCTCAACACGGTTAGTTCTGTATTGCATTTGGAATTACTTGAAGAGTATGGCGAAACTTTCAAATCAGTGTGAATGAAATGGATTTGCCTCTGAATCAAATCATTATGGATTTCTCTCTGGTGAGTTTTATTGAGCTGGGTTGTAGCTTGCAGCACAAGTGATTATAGTTTTTCGTACAATATATAAAAATTATTATTAATTGTAAAAATTACTTTTATTTGTAAAAATTTGGGAGAAGACAGTTATGGGCTATGCCTGTTGTCTTCTCCCAATCATATTATATTTATTATAATTATGATCTGTAATGACAATGGAATAAATAAATAAATTAATGGAAAGATAAATGAATGGATGTAACTTTGCTTCATGAAGATATATTATTTGATCTTCATAGGGTTGTTCAAGCGTGCTTCATTTTGTGGACCATTGAAAGAAATTTGAAGAAAACTGTGCATTCGAAAAGATGGCACTCCTATTTGAAGGTGAATCTAGTTAGAAAGTGCAGACTATTTTCTACCATTTTTGAATATTTATAAATTTTTGGTTTCCTTAACCTCCCTCCACCCACAAATACAATGCATTCTGTAGTTCATACATGAACTAGTCGAGAGATTTGCTTTGTTCAACTAAGTTAATCTCTAATTACCGAGTTTTTCAATTATATTCATATTCCACTGTTTATGAATAAGATAAGATACTAAAAAAGTCATGGTCCCTTTTGTTGAAGACTTCTCTTCTTTTGGGCGCAAGACATCAGGCCCCGCCTACTTTCTTCTGATTGTTCGAAATAAATCGAGACCTAGGTTCGAAACTCTACCACCAGATGGCAGTAGGATCTGGGTAAAGTTGAGATTTCATTCAGATTCTTTTATTAACAACTAGCAGTCAGGCTCGCTTCGCTCGCCATATCCGTCTAGCCAGGGGGCTCTGCCCCCTGGACCCCCGACTGGATCGTTCAAAAATGAGATCAGCGGGCTCGCTTCGTTAGCCTGCAGTTTTCATTTGAGCATGCTTCATTCCATCAGAGAGTCAAAGTACTGAGAAAACGCAGAAAAGCAGAGAAAAACGATGGAAAAACGCTTATTTTGGGCGTATCTTTGATGAAATATCAAAGTCACCTAATCACGAAATGTTTAGACCCTAGCTGAGCCTCTGTACCAAATTTGAACATTTTCTGTCTATTACTTGATGAAAGAAATGAGAAAACGCAAAAACCGCTAATTTTGGGCCTATCTTTGGCGTTATTTCAAATTCCTTCTAACACAACATTATCACACCCCACCTGAGCTTCTGTAGTAAATTTGAACATTTTCTGTTCATTTGTTCTCGATAAAGCTGAGAAAGCGTAAAAAAACGCTGAAAAAACGCGGATTTTGGGCGTATCTTTGGCGTTATTTCCAAATCCGTTCTTAGTGCGCCTCTAAAGGGCCAACTGAACATACCTACCAAATTTGAACGTTTTTGGTCCGGTAGATTTTTTTGTTCTGCAAGTGAGTGAGTCAGTGAGTGAATGCCATTTCGCTTTTATATTATAATATAGATAATGAGTATGTTGACCTTGAAAATCTTTGTTTTGAAACCAACTATTTTCTATTTCTATCCCTCAGTTTCCCAAAGAAAAGCGTCAAACAATTTCCACATTCTTTTTCAGAACTCGATTTTCAGCAACCGCTTTTCAACTAGCCCATCATTCCAATTCAGTTATCGCGAACTGTAACTTACAACACCGCAAGCCTTCATTGAAATTCAAGTCTCATCTCAAAAAGACTCTTCTTATTCTTCTATTCTGCTCATTTTTCTCTCTTTGAAGAAGTTTTCTCCCAGCTTTTTTCTCCAACACGAATTCTGTCATCTCCTCAGAATAAATTATTTTTCTCACAAGAAATTTCAATGTCACTACCAGTAATTCAATATCTGATCGATGATCGGATTCACGTGGAATTATCGTTATATAATTTCTTGGCCACGTTCATCATATAAAATTTCTTTACATTACCCAGTAATAAATTTTCAATCGAAATAGAAGTCACTGATGTCAAAGTTTTGTCACAGAATTGTGACAACAAATGTGGTGAATTGTTATAGCCACAAATTCATTGAAATAAATCGAGAAACTAGTCTCGGTTGTTACTTGTACTTTATCAATTATTGTCACAACTACTTATTCATTAGAAAATAGTTCTTGTTGCAAGTAAGCTCTCAAGTCACTATAGTAATCAGCACTCGTATTAAATTTATCTATTTCTTTTATAAATAGTGGTTTTATCAATTTATTTCAAGTCGTTTTATCCAATCTATTATGGTAAAATGAATGAATGAATGAATGTTGTTTTTTTTGTAAAAAAGAAAACGATTTGATTTATTAGCCAATAAAAAAATAAAAAAAAGCTTTACAAGAAAGAAATTCAAGCTACTGCACTAAACTAAAGAAATGCATGAAATTCTGGAACTTCTAATTTAAGGATATTTATATAATTTAATTTATAATTTAAAGATACTAATAAGGAATAATCACGAAATGATATTCTTATTCATAATATTAGATATCAGCAAGTGCTCTGTGCTCTTGCAGTGCTCTGCAAGGATATAATTGAAAATTTGACAAACTGAAAACTTGACTTACTGAAAACTTAAAAAAATCGAAATAGACCTATACCCACCCTCGGTGAAGTAATCTTTATGGAAAACTTCAAGTTAATCAGCACAGTAGTTCAGACGTGATGATATGCGTCATTAGTGAATTCTCTACCCCGTACGTATATAAGCCAGTTATCTCCTTTATTATAATATAGATAATAATCAGCGAATAAAAATTGTATTATCCTACCAGCAGTAACTATAATATTATGCTCTTATGAGTACAGTAGTCTAGGTAAGGCAACAGGAAGATTCCTTGTGTGAGAGAAAAAAAGAATATTGATTCAGGTGAATCTTTAAAATTTAATGACACTTTGAAGGAATAAATGGAAAAAGTTCTATTTCAAAGGTGAAAGTTCAAATAGATGAGAATAATTGATGCAGGATTGAAGACGAACTTTCGCTCTGTGGAAAGCATCAATATCAATCCATTAGTTGCTCTGCTCATGACAGATGGAAGTTGGTAAAGATTTGCATTCTACATTTGGAATTCCTTTTCATGACACTTGGTTCAGATTTGCATTTGTCGTTATTTTCCCCAACATCAAAGGAGTTTAGTTTTAGTCACTCCAACTATTGGAACATAAATTGGTCTTGATTTCCATTCTGATGAGAGTTTACTTGATTAGTATTCAGAAACGGGGTGCTTTCAGATTTCAACAGCTGTTATAATGAAATGTCAGATTGATATGGTATAATGAGATTATTGTGAGATTTACATTGAGCTGTGAGCATACTAGTGGATAACACAAACGCTTTCCTCATTCAACCAATTATGACAGTATGAAGTGAATTCCTTCGGATCTCATAATTTGATAAGATCTCAGGAGAGCCAGCGACAGTTCTCGAGAAGTGTTTGATAAGTTTGAAAGTTCAAATCAGTTTTGAAAGAGTGTAATCTGCTCGTTTGAAAGTTAGTAGGTGATGGGAAATTTCGTTTTGTCGTTTTCCGATTTCGATTGGAGATTTATGGCGTTTCAAGGAGTTGTAGGAATGATCTATTGGTTTGATATCGTTCGGTCTCTTTGTGAGTTCTTTAAATTCTTGAATCGGAGTCGAGGAGTTATAAAACTCATGTCTTAGAACGATCAAGATTTCATCTTTAGGATGTCATCATCATTAAATATTTAATCTTTAATAATGTATTTTTATATGCATGTTTATATTGGGAGTGCGAATTAAACCCAGTAGCACAATATATCATTGGTGACTTCTAATGGAGATCCAATAATTTTTTTGCCAAAATTGATACTGCAGGTTTTTTTTACTTTTACCACAGACCTGTAGTCTTGTAGCGGTTTTTTTATATTATTGTACTGTAAGTCTCATTTTTGTATTTTTGTGCCTCATCACTCCCTCTCATCCTCCTTCTCTGTTTTGGTTCTTTTCACTTCTCTTTCTTCTTTTAATCAAATCAAATTTTATTCACTAATTAACAACAGTTTCACATGAAAATGAATAAATGATTTGTAGTTAAATAACTGGCTTGGCTAGAAAAAGAAATCTTGTGCTCTAGCCACAAGTTCAAAACATTTCTTACCTATATTTTAACATGATTTTAGAATTAATACAGCTCTTTATAATATAATCCAGACCAGTGCAATACAGATAGACAAATAAAAATAAAGAATCATTTAATGTAATATAATTAATAATATATTCTCAACTATATATTATTCTTCTCTCAACTATTCGTTTTCCTTCCTTGTATTTGTACTTCTCACCACATGATCCTATCAAATTTGCATATTGAAAGATTCTGATTCATGTATTCTTTTCAATCATTGAATTCCCTTGATTTTTCTCTCACAACCTGGAATTTTGTCTTATATTTATTCCCATTTCAATCAATATAATCCTGGGATTACTTCTCGCTCATTGTATTGAATTTCCATTCTTATTCTCCCTTTTTCCTTTTCCCTTCTTTCTTCCTTTTTTATCCTTCATACTTACTCATTCTTCTTGCTTTCTCCTCCTTCCCTCTATCAATTTTCCCTTTTTATCACGACTGCTTTGCTCTCACTTCTGCTCTTCTTCCACTGTACTTCTCTTCATTCTATGCTTGGACATGGGCTCTTGTATTCTAATTTCTTCCTCTCTCTCCTTCTCCTACTTCTTTTTCTTCTTTTTCCTCTTCTTCTACTCCTCCTTCTCCATCATTTCTCCCTTCTCCTACTTCTCCTTCTTCTCCTCCTTCTCCACCTTTTTCTTCTTCTCCTCCTTCTCCATCTTCTATCCTCCTCTATCTTCTTTCTTCTTCCTCTTTCTTTCTTCCTGCGTGTATCTTCCTCTTACCACCCTGTACATAATCTCCCTCAACCCTTTCATTTATAATTAACCAACAACGTACGGTTTCCTTCATCAAGCTAAGGCATCTGGTTTCCGCATTAGAAAATGGATCATAGGGCTCCTACTAACGAATTTTCCATGAAACTTATTCACGAAAACATAACTGTATACGTCTTACCATCACTCTGCCATATTCACCATCATATACTTTAAACTAGCGAAAGTTTTCAACAAGGTACAATGAAATATACAGGGTGTCCCACCAAGGTTGTAACAGCCGTTGACCATAGATTCTACACAACATTCTGACAAAAAAGGATCAGTAAACTTTTTTCCTATCGACCTTAGTTTTCGAGATTTATCGATTTTTCGATATTTTCAGAGTATGCTCACTTCCGGTCATTAAATACTCAATAACTCGAAAACTACTGATCGAATTTCAATTTCAAGGGCATTATTGGAGAGAAAAAAACATTTAAAACAAGATTAATGTGATTTTATTTGTTGTTAGATATTTTGTAGTTTTTTATTAGGGCTTAAACTTGAAAAATGCTATTCTTCAAATTCAATGTCAAATTTCAAACCGTTTTTTCTCGATTTTTCTCCGGGTAATTATAGTGGTTTCAATATTTAAAAAACTTCTCCATTTTATAGGCTTTCGAATGAGTTTGAATTTGAAGAGGAAAATTCCATGATAAAGTGTTCAAAACTGCTAATATCTGGAATGAACGCCTTCAAAATGAGTAAATTTCCAAACAGCATTCATCAAGTGACGATCCTAAGAGTGAAATCACCTGATTATTGCATTATTTCCTGTAGCATACAGCCTAAATCCTATATAAAATATTAGAAATGTTTTTTCTTTCCAACAATACCCTTGAAATTGAAATTCGACCTGTAGTTTTCGAGTTATTGTGGGCATATTCTGAAAATAACGAAAAATCGATATATCTCGAGAACTAAGATCGATAGGAAAAAATATTACTGAACATTTTTTGTCAGAAATGTCAAGTAAAATCTATGGTCAACGGCTGTTACAACCTTGGTGAGACACTCTGTATACGCAAACTATTAACATCATCTTTGGCTGATACGGTAATAAATTTTCACGGGATATGTACTTTAAATAATATGCTTATTCATCTATACCATATATTGTATTCTATCTTACCGTATAGCCTAAATAACTGAGAAACAGCATAAATCTCAAACATATGTATTTACTGAAAAATTGAACCTCTCGTGAAATCTTCAAGAACTATCTATACATAATATGAAACTTGTGAAACAAATTATTGCATTAAGGCTGTTGTATGAATTGGGTTAGGAATAGTTTTGAGCTAAAGCCTGTCGTGTCCTTCAGAGAGTTCAATTATTGTAAAAGATTATATTCTTATAAAATTCCATTAGAAGCAGAATAATACTCCTCAAACTGTACCATTACATCCAATAGCATTCATACCTCCACACGGAATTTTCTTAGGAATCAGAATATACCTCTTAGATCCATTGAATACCTAAACACATTCTCATATACGCACCTCCCTTTCATATATTTCCACCGAATATATAACTGGAGAGATATACCTTTAAACCTATTTACATATCATTATATTATCCCTTTCTCCAAATTTATATAACAAGGAAACAGGATATGAATATCTGGAAGCCTGAACATACCTTTACATACCCTAATATTCATCCCTTCACATATATATCTGTCCACCAAATACATAGTTAGAATACTCTGGTTAGAAAATCACAATTTCCTCGAGAGCTTTACTTTGTCAGCATTGGTTGGATGGGGAGCATAGGTGATATATATAATATATACTGACATTTGAAAGTGAATCTGACCATAGTAGAGGGACAGGCGTTGTTATTGTAATATTAAACGAGGTGCTCATTTCTCACGCACAGGAAGTCTTCACTCCCGAGGGAAATTTTCCGGGGCCGGGAGGGAAATTTGTCCGCATTGTTGACACACCTGGTCGGCATCACTGCGGTTGTAGCCTCCCCCTTTTCTGCAGGAACCCTCTGTACTATTCAGTAGTGTCCGAGATATCGTGGCGTGAAGTCTCCAGCATTGATCCGCGCTAGTGTGAATTTTAGTCAATAAATGCTTTGAAATACTTCGCCGTTACGTGTGTGTTGGTGTGTTTGTGTGCTAGTGTGTGCTGATCGCTGAATTCCCAGATGATTTCCAGTGTACAGTATCACGTACTGGGTTCTCCTTTCGGAAACTCGAAATTTTCTCGAATTTCCCGCAGAGTCTTCGACGATTTTCTTTTCGAACAACAATCTGTGTTCAACGATGTCGTCTGATGTCTCAAGACACTGACGTGCTTGGAATTCAAGAATATGAAGAAAGGAATTATTTGTTCAAATATTGATTAATGAATGTGATAATCACATTCCAACGTGGTTTGTTTTGAAGGATGGAGAAATATTCACAAGCGTGAATGGTTGAGGTTAGACTTTACTGTTCATACATTATTCATTTTAGATTCATATCATTTATGTAGAATTATTCTTGGTACAAGTGGTTCACAATGAACAATGCAATTACATTGATAAGAATATATTTTGGACTCAACATTAAAGAAAGTAGTTTTAGTAGAATAATCGTTCACATTGTATTGTTCATTGTTTTTTTCAATCTTGTTCATTTCGGTATTTTCTGAGAGCTTATAAGAGAAATTTTGTCCTTATTACAGAATGGATATTCTGAATATTGAATATTGCAACATGAATATGAAATGAACCTTCATTGTAATCATTGATAGGAATCTTGCTTGTAATTATCCATAGTGTCGGGTGCCCTAGAAAAAAACTATTTGAAGAATAACAGCTCGTGCAAAACTCCTGATGATGGCCTTAGAAAGAATGCAGGTTAATTTTAATGGCTTTTTTCAATTTTAAATAGTTGATTGATAACTGATACATAAAGTGTACGATATTCTCTGGGTCTCAATATTTTCAAACGATTCAACTATTCCCCTCTCATTTGTCTTTCCATGAACATGGAATGTTTCAAGGGTATTTCCTATTGACACTTGAAAATGACATTAGAATAATTGAAACACCTATGGAAATGGCCTAATGTCGTTTTCAAAAATATGAGAATATAAAGGGCACTGGTTAATTCGTTTGTGAATATATATATATATAATACAACATACATCTATTTTTTCATATAAAAGATTCATTGGATTGATACGCGTTTTGATAGTTGACTGTTTTTCACAAAAAAAAGGATACTGCTCCAATTATATACAATAGCGCGGTTACCATCAATGCAAATCAGTGTCATGTGGCATTGTCGAAGAAAAAAAAATTCGACAGAAAAATTAATTGGATATAACTGACATCATAGACGTTCTATAACACAAATTTCAGTGGTGTGTTGTTCTCCACAGATGTTCATAAATTGGATACTGTTTCAATTGGATGAAATATCATTGTCACAATCAACTCAGTTTGAGATCCAATGACATGGAATGTGAATTCTGGTGTTCTCATGTGTGAGTCCGACGGATCTTCCTCTCAGCCTTTTTCTTTCTCTCTCTATGTAGGTTGAGTAATGAGGGAGAGAGAAAGAGAGAGTTTTCAGCTCTCAGAGAGAAAAAGAGGGCTACCAGTTGTAGTTAGGAGAAGGCTCAGGAAAGGAAAGGCTTAGAGAGGAAGCTCGCTGTTTCATTTGAGAGAAGAGTTTCAGAGAGAATGTTTTTAGTTCCAGTGAAGAGGATGCTCATAGAGAAAGAGAGAAAAAGAGGAGAGAGCGACAGAGTGAGAGAGAGAGGTACACTAAGAGGAGGCTCGGAGAAAGCAGGAAGAGAGTTGAATTGAATTATTGTTACTGAGTTGAATTTTTCATTTTAATGTTGAAAAGCGAAAAAAATGAATTGAGTGGAATAATATTGAAAAAGAGAAATAGTGGGTGATCTATCGACACTGAGAGAGAAGTCGAAAGAAGTAGAGAGAAAGAGTAAGTGATAGTAAGTGAGAAATAGGGTGATAGAGAGAAGTAGACTCAGAGAAGAGAAGGCTAACAGAGAGAAAAAAGTGAGAGATAGAGTGAAAGAAGGGAGTGAGAGAAGTAAGAGAAGAGAAAGAGCTGAAAGGGAGAGAGTAATAGTGGGACAGAGAGAAATTGTGGGACAAAAAGAGAAAAATAGAGAAGGAGTGAGTGAGTGGGTGAGAAAGAGAGAGTTCTCAGTTTCCATTGAGAGAAGGATTAGATTAACCATGAAGGCAGCCAGCTAGCAAGCATTTCCATGTAGTTCTAATGAAGACGCCACGCTGTAACGTAGTAGCGACATTAATATTGTTGCCTCTGGAAATTCGACGTGTTGTCTACGTGGGCGAACAAAATTTCACACTTACTAATTGTTTGTGTTTGAAAATTCTACCGTGCTTTGTTGAGGTTGATATAAATTAACGCTTTTCGCGGATCTTTCACGTTGTGGGTGTGGAAGCTTTCAAGTGTTTCAATAGGTGAGATTTGATGAGAAAATATGAAAATTGATGAGGGTATTGAGAATGCTAAAACGTTTTATAAACTGACTCAATCTTCAAACTTCTTTAAATATTGAATGTTTTTCCATGATTAAATTAAACCGATATTGGAATGAAAAATCTTATTCAATCTAATTTAGAATGAATTATATTCTCGTTCAACCTCTAACGGTCTCTGTGTATCCATATCTGAGATAGTCTTCGAAACAAAAATATTCAAGTCAAAAATTCTAATGAAGAAGCCTACTGTATACGGTTGAGAATTTATTGTTTTTACCTATTGTTAAGCTATAGTATGGCAATGATCTTCATGTAAAACAACAATATGACTTCCGATACAATACAATCTTTTATCAGAACAACAATATTAATTCGATTCTCATAGATTAAACTTATATATGCTTGCTGCATTTATAGAATGCATTCCTTTGTTCAGAATCAGTGAAATCACCTGTGCTTGTACAAAGAAAACTCAGAATTGATAGAAATTTTCTTTTTTCTCTAATCTTCAGTACCACTTATAAGGAATAATCAGCAATAGAATAAGAGTTCAAACTTCAAATGCATGTTTACTTCATCATGATGTTGTCTCATGGCTTTGAGGAGCAGGGATAAATTGTATACCACCTATAATATTCCTCCTATCCTATCGAGGACAATGATATGAGTATATCTCCTTTATTCTTATGTTTCATAATGTGAACATACAACTTATCTATGTAACTCATAATTTTAATAGACTCAATCCCATTTTTCAAGTTCTATGGAGATTGGAATTTGAATTTGTTTTTTGAATCAAATATATTTGAGGCAATCCCAATCAAAAACCTCATAAATGCATAAAAATAGTGTGTCTACTGCTTTGAGGGCTTTTCAAATATATTGTAGAGACCTGAAAAATTTTCAATCTCTGTTATAAACTTCATGGAATATATGAAAATTCTTATTCTGGAATAGGCGCTGAATTTTCAAGGATTCAATGAGGGTTGTTCTTGTTACAAGAGATTAGATTCTTCAGGTACTCCACAACTTAACTGAGACTGAACCGTCATAAACCATAGGCTTATCAAAAGATGCAAAATTATCTCCAATGACTCTTATTTCTTATAAACAAAATTTCGTGAAATATATGGAAATCAAAAGTCTATTTTTTTAGGGCAGAAAGTCATAAGAAGTAGCCTCTGAGAAAAACTCTTTTTCCAGAACAAACCTCATGAAACCTCACAGAATCTTTGGAATTCATAAGTCTATGGATTTGAGGGCGAATCGAATAAGCCATGAAGCTGCAATGACTCACATTTCAGAAAACAAATCTCATAAAATCCATGGAGATTCAATTATATAGATTCGATAATATTTGGCGAAAAAAATATTCTATAAAAAATCACTAGTAAAAACACTTCACTTATATGGGCTACTTTTGTACAAATGAATGAAAACAATATAAAAAAAGGCACTACAAGTTTTTTTTATCAATGAGTCTATTGTTTTGAGGGCAGACTGTAATAAGAAACATAAATCGAATCATTTAAGTTACAAAAATCTTTCCACAGAACAAGCATCCTCATAGAACAGCTCAAAAATGTATCGAATTGGTTTTCAGTGCGTATCATTTAAGCCATGAAGCACCAATGACTCTTATTTCTTACAAGGAATCTCATAAACTCCATAGAAATAATGAGTCTATTATTTCGAGGGCATACTGTCATAAGAAACAGGCGTATCAATTAATTTACAAAAACTCTTTTCCAAGAACAAACCTCGTAGAACCCTTATTATTAATACTTTTCAGTCTATGGTTTTGAGGGCGTATGAAATAAGGCATGAAGCTGCAATGACTCTCATTTCTTACAAGGAGTCTCATGAAATCTATGGAAATCATGAGTCCATTGTTTCGAGGGCATACTGTCATAA
The DNA here is from genome assembly GCF_014356525.2 of Nilaparvata lugens. NCBI lineage: Eukaryota > Metazoa > Arthropoda > Insecta > Hemiptera > Delphacidae > Nilaparvata > Nilaparvata lugens. Next base: position 19,522,374 of record NC_052516.1, read on the forward strand.
GAAACAGGCGTATCAATTAATTTACAAAAACTCTTTTACAAGAACCACCCTCATAAAACCTATAGGATTCATATTCTTCAGTCTATAGTTTTGAGGGCGTATCAAATTATCCTTGAAGCTCCAATGACTATCGTTTTTACGAAAAACCTCATAAAATCCATGGTTATCACGAGTCTATTGTTTTAAGGGCAGACCATCATAAGAAACAGGCCTATCAAATAAGTTGTAGAGTCAGAACTGCTGTGGCGCATGGCGAATTACAGCCATCAATTTAATGGACGGAACACACTTCTTGCTGTGAGAGCCCGATCCATCATGTGTAAAACATTCCAAGCAACTGCAGTCATCAATTTGACGTCTCACTTAACAAATTTGCTGCAAAAAAACTACCACCACTCTCCCACCCCTCTACTGCATTAAGTCTTGCAATAAGTAGGTCAACTCTGTATTCTTGAGATGCTGCTTGGGTAGTAAAAAGGGTTTGTTGGAAGGATTGAGTCTTAAGAATCATGTCTTGAGAGAAAGTATTGAATGAAGAGTAGTATTTTCCGAAGTTTATGTTGTACGTAAAGGCTCGGATTTTTTAAACTCAGTTGAGAATGAAATGGAAATTTATGAACAATAAAAACTACGGGAATGTCTGTCAGTGGCTCTTCACTAACAAAAAGCCATATAAATATTATCACGAGGGAATATTTTGTATTTTAGTGCGGAAGGAAATAAGTGGAAACGGAAATCTGATATAAGTTGACGAATAAAGACAATATGAGAGAACTCTATAAAATTAGAAATAAGAGAATCATTGATATGAGAAATATCACAGGAATATTGATTGAAGAGATATGGAGTAAAGAGTACCTATTGTACTATTAATTGTACCGTATCTATTAAGGAAGTACTCTCTGTAAAGAAAAGTATACTGTTTTATGAATATAAGGAGTAATGATGAATAAGGAATATTACATTACTCATTAGTGGTTTATACTGTATAAGTGGAAATTAGCATCCTCTGTGGACTTTTGTCTGGAGTAATATTGTTAGGTCGTGGGGTTTCCCAACTTCTAGTCCCACTATTGATTAAATTAATATGAGGATAGTTCATGTGGAAGTTCATGTTTGCTCTACTAAGGGGCCTCTAGCTTTAAAGATTCATTATATTATAATCTAGAATGTTTTTGTGGGATGAGGCATACAAGCATGCATCCCATGACCTTGCCAAAATTAGAAATTGGTTTGACCATAACTTTCTTACAGTTAATATTGAAAAAACCAAACATCTTCCATTTATTGGTCGACAAGATATTGACTGTGATCGCTATGTGTTAAGGATGCACACTTGTGACGATCCTCAGTCGGAGGCCTGCGGCTGTGGCATAATTGAACGGGTTGCTCATTATAAATATATAGGAGTCATCCTAGATAGTAAATTAAGCTGGGTTCCTCATGTACAAGGGCTGAAGAACCGTTTGAGAAAATAAATCTATGCCTTCTCACGGCCAAGTGCTTACTGTGGATCGCTGCAGGACAGTGTACTTTGCGTAGGTGCAGTCTTTGCTGCAGTATGGCATTCTGGCGTGGGGAGGTGTCCGTCGCCCAGAGGTTGATAATTAAAACCATATTACAAAAAAACCAGCGTTTTCCCACCAATCTACTATTCAATATATTTCCAGTAATGAATGTTAGGCAGATTTTCATAAAAACTTTAGTAATTTACATTTTCAATAATAAGGACACTTTTTTCAGAGAGATTCAACTTAGTCATCTAACCAGAAACCAAACAATGTCACGTTTATTTAATCCTACTATTAGTATCAGTTTGCAAAGGCACAATTCATTTTACATTTCGCAATGGCTGTATAGAAACCTTCCTCCAGGAATAGTTGAGGCTGGGGCGGGCCGAGTCACTGTAGTGTTAAAGCGCAGAATTTCTGAATGGTTAATGCATGTTGGATGGCAGGATGCAGAGAATTTAATCAAATCAACTTATGTTTGAAATTCAAATTTTAATTTCTTTTTCTTACCAATTACATTTTGAAAAAAGCGATTCCGACTGTTCTGGTGTGACGAAAATAATAATTATTAATAAATTATAAAAATCGGTATTATTACAAGCCAATTGCCTAATTTTCTTCCAATGGATCTATCTTTTCTTCCTTCTCAAATTTAAATTGATTTTTTTATATAATCAATGCTAAAAATATATTAAATATAATGAATTTTTATTTCATTTACTGTATGTATCTTATACTTATAGCCCAATATTTTTTATTGTAACACAGCTAATCTTAAGAACTGCTTCCACACACGGACGTGATAGTCTATGTGGGTTCTAATATTCATTTTATAATTGTAATTGTGTTGTTAAAACTGTACTATATGTGAATAAAATAAAATTGAAATTGAAATGTTAAGTTCTAGTTGATCAAAGCCTACATTTCTGAGAAGGTCTCTAATTCTATTACAATCTAATTTTTCATTTTCTTAGATATTATCTTGAGAATCTGGGAGTTGTAGTCTCAGTTTTGTCTCTTATTCTATGTCTATTTCTATTTCCATCATTATTAGTCAACTTTTACTAGTTGGGGTATTTGTAAACTTCAAGGGATAGGCTACTTATTATGGAGCATCTGTATGACAAAAGCCAGCCTGTCATGTCAAATAGTGAAAAACTACATTGCAATTTCCATTTCATTGTGAATGTTTTCCATTGCAATTACAGTTGATGTCAATCTTAATAATACGTTTATAGTCATCTAAACTTGTATCAACAGAAAATGGAAAAAGGCAGTTCATTATTTCACGATAGTCCTGCTCATTATCCAGTCCATGCTCAAAAAAACTCAAAAGTTTTCTCTATTGAGGCATGTATCATGTCAAACAGAATAAAAAAATTGGCATCGACTACCGAAAAAAGTTTATTAGCCAGAGATAGTCCTGTTCATTATCCATTTCAATTTCAGATCATGTTCAAAAAAGTTCTAGATCTTTCCTTATTCAAACACGTATCATAACGTGGAATGAGAAATCGACATCGGCAGTTGAAAAAAGTTTTCAGCAACTTGATTGTCCTACTGAAACTTTGGACAGACAGATTAAAAGTGGCAACTTTTCTCTCGCATTTCATTCATGAACGGTTTTCGCGTCGAGGCAACTTCTGATTGTTGCCTTACAATGTCAGAAAAGTTGTTGACGCTTTGGCAACTAGACATGGCCGACATAAACAGATTATGTCAGGCCCAACGTTCGTCCATTCGTAGCTTTCATTGCCCTGTCATTGTTCGGCTGCTTGCTTTCATTCCGCGAATTTTTCATCCTGCGCTCGTTTTTCCCCATGTTCCTGCCACTTTTCCTGAAGAGGATTATAGTGAGATTCACTTTCAACTGACAGTACTATTCAAGATTGGGATGCATTGATGTTGTATTTAGGAAATTCTGACAGTTATAAGTGAGGCTCACTTACGACTCTTGACACTCCTCGATATGTCACTGAGTTCAGTAACAAAATTCTTGTCCCGTGTTTAGGGAGAGGTGTTGGACCTTGAAAGTGTAATGTTTCTCTCGTTATTATATGATAACAATATCATGATACTTCTTTCAGTGAAATATCAAATGTGGTTAGATTGGGATTGGAATATCAACATTGATGACAGAATTTCAAATAAGGTGTTGGGAGTTGTGGGAAAATGGGATAAAAATGAGTTATTAAAAGTAAATTTTTCAGAATGCAGAAATAAACTACTGAGTAGACACATAGAAGATGAGTTTCAAATGTAGAGTGAAAAATAGTACACTTATTTCTTTATTCATTTATTTCATTCACATTTGCTTATCTTTTGTTTATTCACAACGTTCCATTTAAAAAACAGCTATGGATAAAAATGTGTTTTCAACTCAAAACAAGAAATTTGAATATAATGCATATTCAAATCAATTATCAATTACTTAACTGGAAAAAGATTTGGAGGACCTAGCTTGGAAGAAAGAAAAGCATTACATCTACATTTCGCCCTGAAATACCATAATTGAAAGTTGGAATATGAGTAGAATATCATCTTAATATCAATGTCCATCTTAATGTCTACTGATATTCTATTAATAGAACATTAGAATTACCGATAACTCAAAATGAAGAAAACTGGTTCCATCTTGAAAATGAAAACAATCACTTCATGGTAGCAATAGCCAACCATATCAAAACCTAACTATCACATTTCAATTCACCAACCAAATTGGACCATCCATGCTGTGAAATCACAAGCTAGGTAATCAAAATTTCCAATTTTGCGTGCACTGCGAGAAATATGTCAAGGGTTGGCTTGCAGCTCACCTATAGTAGCGCAATAAATTTTGTGGCGGAAATTTTTTTCCAGCATTTAACCGGGGAAAGCAGAGAGTTGGAAAAATTGCAGGCGTGAGTCCCTCTAGGGTGTAGCAGGTGAAAATTCTCCAGTGCACAGATGTTTCCTTTTTTCCGCCATTTTCCACCTCTTTTTTCTTTACTTTTTCCTCAGTTTTCCTCTTCACTGTCACTGAATCAATAACGGATGAGGGTGAAATTATTCGAGTGACCCAGGAGAGAATCATAATATTGCTCTGGTGCACTCTCTGTTTTTTTTCTAGGGAGGCTTACTTGCTATTGTTCTCCAATATGGCTCGACTGGGTAGATCTCGGAGGTTTTCCTTTTGTCAATAATCCTTAAAATCTCTGTGGTTTGAGAAAAATGCTTTTTTTAATTGAGAATCTTCTTTATTCCCTACTGTTCTGAAATATCATTCCTGGTTTACATTCCTGTGCAAATCTCAACTTTCTTGGTTTTCCGAGTTTTTTTATCAAGGATCCAAAGAATCTCTCTGATTTGTGGAAGATCTCTTATAATTGAGTTTTTGTGCAAAGAGGGGATGGCTCTTACACTGAGAGTAGAAATTCTTCTGCTTCATCCAACATAATTGATATTTTCTTGTCTCAATGACTTATTTTCAGTTTGATACGCTTTTTCTCATGCTTTCCTTTTAACATCATTCTCCTCTCTATTTAGATCCTTCTCCATCTTCTTTTCCATCGGCGATGTGTTTTCAAGAAGAAAAATACATTACAATGCAGTAGAAAGTTATATTAACATTTTTTTGTGTAGTTGATAAGTTGATATTGTGGTAATTATTCATATTTAATAGAAATACTAAGAAATTGTCAAAAGCCACAGATTTATTGATACTTAGAAAGAACGGTTCCGGTTGTTACACCATTGTCAATCTCTGATAAACTCTGAGATTTTCAGAGATTAATAATGGTGCAACAACCAAAATTCCGAGTTTATCAGAGATTGACAATGGTGTAACAACCGAAACCGGTCTCTCTAAGTATCAATAAATTTGTGATTTTTGACAATTTCTTAGTCTTTTTATTTAGTTCAATTAAGTTAAATTAACACTTGAAAAGGATTGAAAGGGTTATTCTTCTTTTTAAGCTAAGCTATAATATTAAGAAAGAGTATTATTTGAAAGATTTGGGAGAAAATATTGAATGGATAGTACTATTTTTCGAAGTTTATGTAGTCCGTAGAGGATTAGAGTTTCAAACTCAGTTGAGAATGAAATTAAAATCAATCTATATAGGTAATATTATAATGAAGGAAAGAACTGGCTTACACACCTACGGGAGAAGAAATTCACAAATAACGCATCATCACATCTGAACTACTGGACTGGTTCCTAATAGAACATTTCAATTATTAAAGAAAACATTAGATATTATATTGCTCAGTCTTTATGTATGAATTTATCTTCTCAATCTAATCTTTATATGTAATAAGTCTTTGGAGATTAATAAAAAAATTAACATTTATTTTTTAAAATCTATTATAATATGATGAAAGCTTGCCCTCTATTACTCGGTAATAATTGTTTTGCATGTATCAACTCATTGTTAAATAAACTCACGCATTGAAATTTTACTCTCATAAAGGTTTTATTTACGCATGTATGTAAATTATGTCTATTTTATGAATGCAAGTTCAATAGTAATATAATAATATTGTCGGAAAATAAAAACTCAACTCGAGCTGACGGCGAAAGCCAAGCTTTAGATGCTAGAAATATATATACTATACAATACTTTGTTACGATTGATTTGAAAATAAAGCATTTTTCTATTCTATTCTATTCTATTCTACTGGACTGATTAACTTGAAATCTTGCATATAGTTTCTTAATTTACCGAGGAGATTATACGCTCATTCCAAATTCTTCAAGATTTTATTAGGCTACGTCAAGTTTATATACTCTCTATAACCAAGGCCTATTTAAAATTCTTCAAGATCTCAGTAGGTCCAGTTTGTCAAGTCTCTAATTAGACCTTTGCGGAGCACGGGTTACCTTCTACTAAACAATAAAACTACGGGGATAATATAAGGTCTAAGGTAAAATATTATATGGAATAATATCTTCTTCTTAAGATGAGCTATAATTAGAAATAGAGATTGATAGCATTATTTGAACTTAGGAGAAATATTTACTTGATGATCTTCCACTTATCTTACTCACTCCAACTTGTAGGAAAATACCAAGTACTCATATAGGAACAGTAGTTCAATGTAACCTAATAACACAGAAAGTGCCATCCAAGTGCTACAAACACAGAACTCATAACATCTTCTTCAGAAATAACATTCCTATATGCTGAATACAAATGGCCCACTATCTTTCACAGCATTCATTCCCTGACTTGGAAGAGCGCAATTTTCTTTATTGCTGCTCTATCGGAAAAGATAATATTTGCAGATTTTCCTCCCACACCTCTGAGTCCGCATGGATTTTCCGAATGGAGCATCAGAAATGCCTTTAGAATATGCGTGGGCTTACGATAATGTTGTGCAGAATCTGACTTGGATCTGTGTAGAATCTGCGTAGTGTCTGTTTGGAATGTTTTTTTCCGGAGAAAATTACTTGACTTCTCAACCCTGTTTTAGTGAAAGGTTTTAGAAGGAAAGAAGTGGATTTCTTCATTCATTAACAACTGCGAAAGAACAAGTTGTTATTTTCATGAGTATTAAATAATATAAGGTAACCCGTGCTCCGCAAAGGTCTAATTACAAACTTGACTAACTGAAAACATGAACTTCTGAAATCTTAAAAAAATTAAAATATGCCTATAAAATATGCCTATAACCATCCTCGGTAAATTGAGAAACTATATACAAAATTTTAAGTTAATCAGTCCAGTGGTTTATACGTTAGGATGTGTCATTCCTGAAATTCCTATCCCGTACGTGAAGCCAAATCTTTCTTTCATTATTATATTATAGAATATAGAAGATAAATAGATATATATTACTTCTAATAGAAGACAACCACTCTTGCCAATGTGTGAAAATTATCAAATACGAGTATTAATTCCATTAAAAAGCACTCTACTTAGTGAGAAAATTAACCTTTTTGCAGTGAGAAATCAATGCATGTCAAGTGGAAATCGTTAGTGTGCTTTGGAAATCAGACCCAATATTCAATATTCTTTTATTCGCGTCTGTCAGAGATCTCTGATCTGTCTAGAGTCTGTGTACACTCTGCCTATGATCTGTGAGGTGACTGATAGATCGCACTTTAAAAAAAAGAGTGTTATTGGTGAGTAGTATTTGATTGCGTAGAGTTTGCGAGAAGGAACTTATCATTCTACCCTTATTATCGTTTTCTCTAGAAAACTGGGACCAATATCCAACATCCAACATCTGTGGAATGTCTGTCTAGAGTCTGCCTACGTTCTGCGTAGTGTTTGCGAGAAGGTACTTAACATCCTACTCCTTCTGGCGTAGTCTTTTGGAAAACAGGCCTAATCGATATGAGCTGGATTCAAGTTCTACGCCAGTCAAGTCAGCGTTTCTTGCCATTTTTAGGTTAGAAAGTCCCCTCGCGCTTTTCAATCTAAATTTAGCTCAACCGTAGTAAGCTAAGCTAGGTTTGACACGCCATCTACCTTTGGATCAGTCTTTCCAATTTTATTAGTATTTTATTCAATCAGCTCAACTCAGGGGGTTTGACCCATATTTCGGAGTAGTTTCTAGAGCTAGAAAATAATATAAATTTGTAAATTGAGAGGTGAAAGTATTGAGTAATCCAGTTCTTATTGTTTTGGATATATAGTTTGCTAGTGAAGTTATTAAATCTAAGAATAGTATAATATAAAGAGAGAGTGCACGATTGTGCCTTTTCAGAAGTGGTAGGCCTGTGAAGGTTGAAAGTTGCTTTATTTTTACCATGAAACAAATAATTCTTCCTTTCCATGATTTTCACTAGGAACTGATTTAATTATCTAATATCGGGACATCGAGCTTCGCTCGTTATTTTTATTTATTGATGAACAGAACACAATTCTCTAAAATGATCTCTAAAATTCTCTAAAATTATATTTTACAGCTGGCTATACGTCAGCTTATGAATTTCGGGGATGCGATATTTTTATTTTCCACAGAATCACTCGCTCACTTTTTACTATCCACAGACGACGAAAGTCTCAGCTGTTTCAGCCAAGGATAAATTATCCTTTTAATGTCGTTCAGCGATAGTTTTTCAAAGAATGAGACCTAGTGCAATCGAATCTTTATAAATCATACACCTACTATGTTCCAAATTTCGTGAAAATCGTTAAAGCAGTTTTCGAGATCCGTAAAACATTAATAACCAGATATAAAATAGCCAAATATAAAAATAACCAGATATATACAGAAATTGCTCACTTAATATAATAGGATAACATATACTTCTGGAATGCTTATGTGGATTAAAATTTATATAATCAGCTCATCCCCTCATTTATAAACACAATTTTGTATAATAAATACTAATTCAATAAACTCGATACATACACGATTAGAATCGTCAATGCAATGCAATTATTTGATAAGACCCATCTTCTTTACGATGTATTTGGTTGATTGATGCATCATCAACTTATGATGCCAATAATGTAAATTATGTATATGATGTTAGAGTTATTCTCCAATTGAATGCATTATTCACCTTAAAACATCTATATAATAGTATTTATTCTATGTCCATTAAGTATTCAACGTATTGCTTTATGATACAATATTTAAAATAATGCATTTCCATCATTATTTCATTCAATTACCCTAATTTTTTGATTGGTGGCGAGATCCAGCATTGGATTGTGATATTTATTTATTTCATTCCACAAACACAATATCAAATTAATGAAAATGGGAGAGATTCAACTGTTTCTCTCCCTAATTTTGATAAAAATAGTCCAAATGAGGTTCTGTAAACACGTTTATGAAATATGTATTGAGAAAGTTAGAATTCGTTCATTATTCAAACCAATTTCATAACATTGATTGCAAAACTTTCCTATACCGCCGAGACAAACCCAATCGGAAGTTTAATAATATTTCAGATTTGAATGATCAATCATTCATAGCTCAATGAAGCAAGTCCAACTGTTTCAGTATTTGCAATCATAATATAATCTGCCAACTACGGAAAATTTCATAGCATTTTTCGACTTTTCGCGGCGTTAGTGGAGCGAAAACAATGAACATCCATTGTTTGTCTGTTGGGGAAAATGAAAATTGTTCAACATTTATGACCTAAATCGAAGAATTGATCAGATTAAGTGCAGACTGCGAACTGCAGCACTAATCCAATATCAGAACGCTTAAATAATTCATCAATGCGCTGCCATCAATAAATTAATATGATCGGCGAAAATCCTGTTTGTATCATACTGTATTTGCATCACGCGACTAGTGCTTGTATGAAAAATAGAATTGCGACTGACCATAAATCTATGATTAACACGATGGTTTGACGCGATGAGCTGAATAGAGGAAGAGTGATAGAAGAGAATAGAAAAAGGGCGACAGAGTGAGATGGAAAGAGAACTGAGAGACAGATGATGATAGTGTAAGGTTAGAAAATAGGGGAAAAAGCAAACATTGATCTGATTCCAGAAGGTGTCTCATGATAGTTTGATTATAGAGGTGAAAAATGAGTGATAGGAGAAATGGAGAATAGAGAGAACAAGGTGAAAAAGTGAGAGAGAGAAAGTGAGTGTAACAGAGTTGTTAAATAGAGAAATGAAGAGAGATTGATTGATTGAGTACTTTATTTATGTAGATTACAATATATACTGGCTTATACACTTATATACAATAGCTTACAATACAGCAAAATTATAGATGAATTTACATAATATAGACTAAGAAAATAATTATTGAACTATATATGATATGAAACAACAATTTTCAAGAGACAGAGAGTGAGAGAGAGAGAGAGAGAGAGGGGGGGGAAGAGTGATAGTAACAATAGGATAAAATAGAGGAAGAAAGAAATCGAATCAATTGCAAAATGTGTTTTCACAATTCTCAATAAATAATGACGAAATAGATTTTTTATTATGGAATTATTCAATGAGCCTTACAAATAATGAATATCACATATAAAGGAGGAGAACTTGTTTGAATCATACATAATTCATTAAACAAAATGATCACATGAGACAGTGAAACAAGGCTCATACTAAAGGTTAAAATTTTAGGACCAATTATCAAATTTATCAACTAATATACTTAATTGCAATGAGAAATTACAGCACAATTCAACAGCCATGTAATATAGTAAATTCCCTTCCAACTGTGAGCTTTAATTACAAATATCATTATGCTTCTAACTCCAACTCTAACAATACATACAGTTTGGACTGTAGTTTTAACTACAGTTTGGACTGTAGTTTTAACTACAGTTTGGACTGTAGTTTTAGCTACAGTTTGGACTGTAGTTTTAGCTACAGTTTGGACTGTAGTTTTAACTACAGTTTCAACTATAGTGAGATTCACGTTATAAAGTCAGAACCTGATTAATAGGCTATAGGTGCTGCTATCTTAGTCTGTCATTGAGCAAAGCAGATCGCTTCATCCTTTTCTACCTCCGCTTGCTTGCCAATTCGTTTTCAGGTAACGAAGAAAGACAATATAGCACCAGAATATTCTATCTCGATCAAGAAAATTGATTTTTGAATCAAGAAAATACATTTTTCTCAAAAGATATAATTTGAGCTATAATTTAACATTATAACAATAGTTATTCTAAATCATATGTACCGTAATAGCTTGTATGACAGTAGTATGAATTAGAATTGGAACCGTTTTGGGCTTATAAGCCTGTCGTACTTCTCTGTAAGTTTTGTAATTCTAAATGATTGAATAAATAAATTTACTACCTATATAAGACAGTGGATACGGGTAAAAACCGGCAACAATGCGCTCTTATCGATTCCACTGATTTTATAACGTGAATCTCCCTATTTATCATAGTTTCCGATAATCGTTTGCACTCCAAATTTCTGGCGAACATTGAATGCAGCAGGTGTGCATTGATAGCATCACATGCTTATGTAGCCGCTATATCCAATCAGAGCGTTATATCCAATCAAGTGAGGTTTGGATCGATGATACAAATGCTCTGTTGGAGACGGCACACACGCATCATATGCTGTCTACCAGGCCTCTATAGGAATATAGGATAATAGGAATTATCTTCTATAGGAACATAGAAACATACTCAGTATGTTGCAGTTATCAGTTTTTTGCTTTCTGTATAATTCCCAAATTGGCAACTAGGATATTCTGTCGTTCAATCAGATTCCATATGTTTGAAATTGTATTTTGGTTTGGTCTCAATCGAAGACCTTAAAGAGGTATAGACCCACAATGCCTATACCTTCCAAATGTTAGGTCTTACTTGAAATTGAAGGCGGCCATTCAGGTATTTTAGAACGAGATATCATATAATATATATTTTTCCTAATATTATAGATTACAAAGACTTTGGTATGTGATAATCTTCCAGGTTGCCCCCTCAATGGCCGATTTCAATTGCAAGTACGACACTAGCGCTGAATGTGAGTCTATGCCTCTTTAAGGTATTTGGTCTCAATGATTTGTTATTGTATGCTTGTGAAGATATGTTCCATACTCTTATTATATTAATTTATAGAATATTAATGTTGTCTATGATATTTTTATAGAATGATTGTGAGCTTTATTGTATTACTTGAATGATTGTATTACTCGAATTATTGAGTAATGTATTCATTCGGAGAACCATTCACAAATTAGATATTGCCCTTTAAAAATTATACATTTTTTTCATCACTGATAGGGTTGAAATATTGTCATATTCTAAACAGTACTTGAGTTTTCACAATACATCGAGTAACTAATATTTACTTAATAGTTACTTGATGTTTAGTAATACAGAGAATCCTCCACGTTCTAGTTACTGGAGGAAGGTTACCGGAACATGTAACTTGATTCGTGTGTTGGGTCATAGAGGAATTATGTATAGCATATTATGTATGCTATATCTTCTCTATGCTCTATGGCATTATCCTGCAAAACATTGATAGGAAAATTGAACATATATTATGCCATATCCTCTTCAAAGACTGAGTTTCAAGCATAGAAAATTAGAATTCAATCACATTTCCCTATTCTCAGTAATTGATTGGTTCTTGGTTATGATACTTCAGTTTTTGATGTAAGTCTCGTCAGATTTTCCAAAGCTCAAAAAATCAACATCAATTATTCATTCACACTTTTCAAGTTGAGTACTTACAGTAATCAGTCTCAAGTAATTAAACATCTACTAGGAATCATGAGAACCTTGCATTTATCTGAATTTATCTTTCTGTTTTGGTTACGAGAGAATTGAATTGAATTCTGACGCTCATTGAGATCCCTCTATGTTCAAAACGACATCTCCTGTATTGAAGTTCAAAGGGATGTATGCGGAGAACTAAATACAGTAATATGTGATCGTTCCTAACTTCCTACGTTGCTATAAACCGCTTTGTAGGATATCATTTATTTGGTGGCAAGACTGAACAGCCGTAGCGGTGTAGCGTTATAGAGCTCAAAGAGCTTGGAATTTCATTCTGAATATCGAACTTGAAAAGGATATAGTATATAGTGTGATTCACTATTAACTGTCAGCATTGTTCCAATGAGAAGCGTTAGTGTTATTCATAAGGAACGCTGAAAGTTAAAGGTGAATATCACTAAAGAAATATTGGAAATCTTGATGTGTGATTTGAATACGGCACCAAGCTATGCTATTTTACTCTCAGTGAAATGTTTTGAGTTCTCAAGGAATTCTTTTTTCAATAAGATTTCTCGTGATTGTGAATTCTGTTCTGAATTATTCTCAAAAGAGGGATGGTGGGAAGTATGTTGTTTCTCGATAAACTGATATCTTGAAATTGTGTTTTATTAAGAATCAGATGTGGGGATTTGTGAGGATTGAAAATGAAGGAAAACAAGTGGGAAAAATTGATTCTTGGTAGAATTCAATTCGGTGCAATTTTACAAAATTTAGGAAAACATCTTACGGTTGAGTGGGAATCTTCCACTCACGGTAGAAATCAATTCAATGCAGTTCATAATGGACGAATTCTTACATTGAATGATAGTTCTTTCTTCAATATTCTTCTAACTGTAAGGCATATGTCCAGGCAATCGATTTTCCTTTAAAAATAGACACTATGTTATACAATTGGATTTGAATGTGAAATGAACATTTTTTGGATGAATTCTTACTAGAATTCGTGCGTATACCATGTCGTTAACCGTGATATACATTCCTTTATTCCAAAAAGGCGGAGAAATAGGATTTTTGATTCAATAGAACTCATTTTTCGATCTTCTGAGTTCCACCTATTCTTTTAAAAATAAGTTACTGATTGTTCAGGAATAGCAGAACATTTTTCTGAATTTAGAAAATTCTGAATCGAAAATTTCAACGATTTTCTGAAGATATCTTGAACATTCGTTACCATATTTCACGAACCAAGAATATTTTATAGAATGCTTTGAATAAATAGTAACAGAATTTCGCATTCCCTGTGATGATTCACGGGAATAGATGGAACCCAATTCGTGTGTAACTAATGAATTTTACTTTCAATCAAGGATAGTATACAGCTATCTACTATATACTATTACTATATACTATAGACTTTTCTTGAGTTTCAATTATTTTTTTTACAACTAACATTGGTTAGTCTAAAAACAAATAGAATTGTATATCCAATTACTCCCGATTTCTTGATTCTACATTACAAACATTTACAAGAACTGAGTTATGCATTCAGGCCATGAAAGTACTATAAAATGAAAAATCGTGTAGATTCCGCTTCTCAATCTCGGTTGAAGAACAAATAAACTAAACAACCTTCTTCCCATTTTTGCATCTCAGTTCTTCCAAGATCTGCACTTGACATTCATGATTTTCCAAAAAGTATAATATTTGTGCTTTCCAGACCACAAAAAAACTTCAATTAAAGATAAAATCTCAAGAGATCCTTTCTAGAGGTTGTTGGTAATAAACTCTTCCACGTTTTTATTATTCGGTAGTGAGGATCCAGTGAAATGGAATCACTTTGATTACGAATTTCAAAACGATTGAACAGTACACGGAATTTTTCTTGAAGTTCTCCCTAAAGGTTTTAAAGTTCATCCATTCAGGTTTTTATTGCTCTCACAGTCTAGTAAACTCAAGTTAGACAAGCTCCTTCAACTGGACATGAAATTCAATCTAGAATAATCACTGAACACAAATATCCCAACGTGGTTCAATAAAAGATTGAATTGAAAAGTCTTTCCAAAGGTTATAAATTCGTTCACTACTTTATTGCTCTCACAGTCTGGTAAACTCAACTTGACTAAGCTTTTGTTTGAAAAGATTTACCACTGTACGAGGAGTTGAGAGTCACTAAACATGAATTCCCCATGCAATACTGATATTGACAGCTGCTTTTCTCAGAGGCACAGGTCAGTGTTGATTGAATGAGAAGCATTCATGTAATAACCAAGGAATGCTGACAGTTTGAACTGAGTCTCAATGCACCATCTAACTGAGTTTAACGAGTGAATAGTTCTGAAAATCGAGAGAGGTTAAACTTTGATCTTGCAAGTCAAGTTTTCTGGAGCGAGATGTATAAAATGGCGGAGGAATCACTGTAGCAGTTTTCCAATTCTGACGACTGGACTTGACAGATTTTTTTCTGACCCGCACAAGTGAGCATGGGCTAGATTATGATCACCGGGTCGGGGTGGTGGATAAGGGGGTTTGAAAGCTGCTGACACAAAGAAATAGCCCTGGGGGGCTTCTCAAGACGTCAGCACTCCTTCTTTTTCTCTCTTCTTATTCTTCTTCCTACACAGTACTCCTGAATCTCCTGCCTTCTTGTTATCTTCTTCCAGATGTTTGTCCCTTCACCACTTTTGTTTTGTTCCTTGTGAAACTCTCTTCGGAATTATGTTTCACATTCCACAACTGTTTTTCTATTTCTTCATTTACTCTACTCCAAAATACAACTGAAGGAATTGAATTGTATAATCAAGGCAATGATTATTCAATTCAATTCCTCTAGTTCTTTGTTTCATTTTCCATTTTCGTACTTTTCTGATTCACCCCCTATCAGCCAATATTTTTTCACTTCTTCATTCAACTTACTCTTCTTATTTGTACTTCTTCACATTCTTCTTTTTCTCTCTCTTCTTTGGTTGCGACTTTTCTAGTCTTTCCTTCTATCATTTTCGTTTTGTTCTACTTCAACGTAATCTTTATTCTTCTTTGTCCTTTTTTCGTTCTAATGCCTCACTTAACTTCTTCACCTACTTCCCCTCCTACTCCTCCTTCCTCTCCTTCTCTTCCTTATTCTCCTCCTCCTCCTCCTCCTCCTCCTCCTCCTCCTCCTCCTCCTCCTCCTCCTTCTCCTCCTCATCCTCCTCCTTTTCCCATCCCACATTTCGCTACTATTCAGATGGTCTTTCTCTTTTCTTACTTTTCTCATTGCATATTACCATTCTCCTGCATTATTTTCTCGTCTCTCGATCAGAATCTCTCTTTTACTTGTATATATTTTTTTATTTTACATCCTTCTTCATTCTTCTCTTGTTTGATAAACAAATTATAGTAAGTCCAATGAATGTGGTGGGTTCAATATAGTAACTGAACTGTTTTATCTCCTTCTCTCACTTTATCAAACTTTATTCACTTTTCTACCACCTCTCCTACTTCTTCCCAAGATATCCAGTTCACAGTTTGCGAGAAGTATCGACAATCGAACATGGAGTTTTCCCTTTCTAACCTCAATCTCTTCCTTGCCCATCTTTCTCCGCCAGTAGTCAGTTTCTTTGTAGTAACAGTTCGTGGAAAGCTAGTATCGACAGTCGAACATAGTTTCGTTCTTCTGCTACCTTTACTTCTTCCAGCAGTTCAATCGCGATTGTGAAACTTTACAGGTCACTGATTGACAAAGCTATAGTTAGACTCACTTCACACTGTCAGTATCCCTCTTCTATAACATTCATGCTTCCCGTTCAACCAATGCTGAAAGCTCCAAGTGGATCTTGAGCTCTAATTACACTGACAGCATTCCTCATGCGTAACATTGATGCTGCCTAATCAACCAACACTGAAAGTTCCAAGTGAATCTTAGTAGAACTTGGCAGAAACCAATCGCAGTCAGTGAAGTTGAAAAGTTGTATCTCCTTGCTTTGTTTTTGTCATCTTCCTGCTTTGTCTCTGTTGCCTGACTCGTAGAATCAACCACTCTTCACAGAGGAACGGAAATTTCAGAGAAAATACTAATTTCCGGTATTCGAGAGACACTGAATGGATTTCAATTGTACTGGGTTTGGGAGGTTTGTTTCAATATTCCTTACAGCGTTTTGGTTTTGGAATTTTGGTTTCAATTTATTCTAGTTTCTATTATTTGACGTTTCACGTTCTATTGTGCGTACAGATTTATGTACCAGGAGCACGCACATTCCACTTTCCATGTTTTATTGGCCGATGCTAATAATTGGCTATTCTTATCATATTTGTACTTGTTCAGAAACAGTAAGATACAGATATAACAGCTGATGGAAACTGAAATGCTCGTGTTTGTGGCGCATTAGTCTCACGCTACTTATTGTTGATATTATCAGCTATTTCTCCTACACCATTTAAACGATTTATTTATTAATTGAATCCCTTCTTTGTCTCTTACTCTATTACTTATATTGCTAGGCTATTAGACTAGTCTTGTCTTCATTTCTAATTTTCTCAAATGAACTAATCCAGTCCAATAATTTGAGCTGACGTTCATTAGTATCATTAGTCCAGAATTATTCAGATACCAAATCCTGAATACTTGAATAGAATTCGATATTGAATACCAAATACAGTAGTTCAGTTCTTATCAATTCTGAATGTACAGTTGAAGGTTTTTCTTGAAATGAAAGGAGTATGAATGTGTAACAGTAGTTTAATATTATCGATGAACTTTTGAATTAAAAACAGGAGCACAATCATGACAGCTGATTTGAAATCAAATTGTAAAAGTCATCTTTCAAAGAATTTTCAACAATTAGCCCAACCAAACCAAGCTTTAAATCCCCATGTTAATGGTAGTGCGTCTGTTCTCACTATACTCTCCAATTTCGCAATACTCACCAATGACATCAATACTACTGCGTTCTTCAAATACGGGAGGTTCTTGTCCGAGTCGGTACATCAGTTCAATAGTGAGATTCACTTCAAAACGTCAGCTTGGTGACAGATGGGAAGCGTTGTGCTATTCATATGGAATGCTGACATTTTACTTTCCTTGCCCTATTACCATAGGTAAGGAAAGTATTGCTTTCCCAAAAAATTAAGGTACCCTAATTTCAAGTTTTCTATACGTTTCAAGGTCCCCTGAGTCCAAAAACATGATTTTTGGGTGTTGGTCTGTGTGTGTGTGTGTGTGTGTGTGTGTGTTTGTGTGTGTGTGTGTGTGTGTGTGTGGTGTGTGTGTGTGTGTGTGTGTGTGTATATGTGTGTATGTCTGTGAACACGATAACTCCATTCCTAATCAACCGATTGACTTAAAATTTTAAACTTAAGGTCCTTATACCATGAAGATCCGACAATAAGAAATTCAATAAAATTGAATTCAAAATGGCGGAAAAAATGGCGGATAATTACTAAAAAACCATGTTTTTCACGGTTTTCTCGAAAACGGCTCCAACGATTTTCTTTAAATGCATACCATGGATAGCTATTTATAAGCCCTATCAACTGACATGGGTCTCATTCCTGGGAAAATTGCAGGAGCTCCGTAATATTCTTGAAAAAATGGCGGATAATTACTAAAAAACCATGTTTTTCACAATTTTCTCAAAAATGACTTGACCGATTTTCTTCAAATTCATACCCTGTATAGTCATTTATCAGCGCCATGAACTGGCATGAGTCTCCTTTCTGGGAAACTAATGGGGGGTCCACCCTATCCTTGAGAAATGGACTTTGTAACCTCGTTCTCGTGCATGAGGTAGGTAGGTAGAGCAGTTCATAAAAAGAACACATAGTCGAGATATTTCATCTGTAGAACAGCTGTTTTGATGACTTTTAAAAAAATCATCGAATTTCACAATAATTTACACAAAGGAAAAAGTACTCTGAAAACAATTATATATACACATATATAGAAGTCTGTTCGTAGTTTCAAATATGTTGCCGCCAATCGTCATTATGTTATTCCCCTAAATCATTCTCGTTTGAGAATGGGGCTTACAGTTCAATGAGCAAGGAAAGTTGTGTGAGTGTACCACACCAGATTTTTTAAGTAGAACCCACTTCATTTAAAACTGACAGAATTTGTTGAATGGCAACCGTTGGTGTTATTCACAGGAAATGCTGACATTTTAGCGTGAAACTCACTCCAGAATTCGAATCTGCCTTTCCGCAGCAAAGCAGCGAGAAAATTTGACGAAATATTCTAATAAAATTTCACCGCTCACAAGTGTACGAACATCATATATGGCCGGCCGACTTTGCGACAAAACACTCTAAAAGCACTCCAGCTAACAGTTAATTCATCGGCAATGCAATATCACTCCGCTACTGATAATTCATTCTACTGTATACACTGTACGCTAGACCTTACACGCCTTTGTTAGAGTCACTTCAAACTGTCACTGATTCTTACGAACGTAACATCATTGCTTTCAATTTAACCGATGCTGACACTTTGAAGTCGTGTATCTGACTAAATACTACCTCATACAGCCACAGAACTACTTATAAAAAACATCAATGTCTCCTATTCAACCAATGCTGACAGCTTGAAGTGAATCTGACTATATAGGCTTCAAACTGCTTCAGCATTCCTTGTAATTGACATTGGTGCTTACATTCTATTCAACTAATTCTGACAGTTTTAAGTGAAACTAGAACTGTATCATTTTATAAGCGAAACTTTAACCACGTGGGCGCAGATGGTATTGACTTTGAGTCATTGTGTGATTGTACACGCGAGAGCAGAGGGACGAGAAAGTTTTCAGAGCAAAGAGAAACAAGGGATGAGCAGAGAGAGGGAAAGAGAGAGAGAGAGAGTGTGAGTCGGAGGGAAAGAGAGATATACATAGAGTAATAGAGAGAGACAGAGAGTGACGTGGCAGGCAGGAACTACAGGATGTGCTTTGTGTTCAAAGATTCAATGAAATTATTGTCATCATCAAGAGACCAGAGTATTGGGCTTTTGGTAGAATCACCTCGCTTATTCACTCGCTTCTACTTGATTCAAATAGACAATATAAAAACTTTTAGTACCCTTTTATTAAAAACTTTAAAATATTTTAAGGACTAGCTTCGATCATAGGTTGACCTATCCCCATTAGGTCAACCTATGGTCGAAACTAGTCGTTAAAATATTTTAAAGTTTTCAATAAAAGGGAACTAAAAGTTTCTATATTGGCTTACGGTAAATATAGATCCGAGAATGATTTATCTGATTGTAGTTCAAAAGTTGTCGGTTGAGAATGTCTATAAAAATTATTCACAATTTGGGGAACGGGAAATATGTTTTATGAAATAATTTATCAAATTGTGGTTTGAAAAGTTGTCGGTTGAGAATGCCTATAAAAATTGGTCACAATATGGGGAACGAGAAATATTTATGAAACGATTGATCAGATTTTGGCATTGAAAAGTTGATTTGTGGTTGAGAATGTCTATTAAAATTACTCACTATATATATATATATATATATATATATATATTGTGATGAAACTTTTGAATGAATCTCATGAAAGGAGAGAACTAGCTAGGAAAATTGTAATTACCCTTATAGAATGAAAGATCTGCTAAAGGAATTATTAGCGACAGAGCGATAAAGCTTCCTTATCAACAGCTGTGTATCAGATAAGAGTACCGTTCTGTACTACGCATTTTTTCCAGAGAATTATTTAATAAAATTATAATTATTGTTTACTATTGATCAGATGTTTTGTAGAAGTTCAGACACAGCTGACTGACTCAATATACTATAAAATGTCATGCCAGGTTTTCATGCAAGCTGTAATATTATTTCTAAAATTAAGAACTATTGATAAAGGACCAAGAATTTCGAATAAAAAATAAAATGTATGTATTATTGTTGAAATTATTCATTATTCACGAAATTATATTATAATGTCAAGTATTATTGTAACTAACTAGGTCATAGCATGAATATTGTATTATTGATAAGAGCAGCAAAAATTTAATTATAACAGTTTCAAACATAATAAGAATTGTATAGAAATATTAAATTATTAATTATTGTTTCAACTGGACCACATGGTGAATAAATCTCTTTGGCAAGTCTAAGCCAATCATATGTCATAGAAATAGCACCAAAAGGGTGATCGTTTGAAAACATCATATGCTAATCTGTTATCAGACAACAAACCTGCCTTATCATATATGCTAGTGCATGTACACTGTATAGAGGAACTCTATCTAGAGAATTAACCAGTTTAAAGAATTATACAAATTAAGTTATTATTGTAATTGAAGGAATTATATTTTACTGCTTGCCACTGACTTCATGCCTACGTCATAATCGTTCTACCAATGGCAAATTTTCATGCAAATTAATTACACAGAGATTCTCAGAGAAAAGGTTCTAGCCCAAAGCCTAGAAGAAGACGTTTCACTTCCCTTTTGAGATCCTCACCAGTAAGACTTTGTTAAAAGTTACCAGACCTATTTGTGAAATTTTGTTTGATTTTATATGTGAGCCAATATTTTAGGCTATTTTATTTGTTATTTGTAGATTTGTTTCATCAATCGATAATTCAAGAATCTCAAGTTTAATTACTCCCTGATTTAATTGGTGAAGGAGATATTAAATTAAAATTCCACACGTGCTGAAACCGAAGCCTGGACCGGCCACCGATCAAACAAATTTGATCCAAAGGAACCACGACCGCCAAGGAATTTCACGTGAGTTTTAAAATTAAAAGGGGCCCCAATCTACGCTTCAAAATAAAATACAGTGCAGAAAATATAGATTTTTTCTTCGTTAAATTAATGGCCACGCCGACAAGCGCTTATTAATTATTAAGATCCTAGAATTTATCTGGTATAGAATTTATAAGAACTTGTAGTTGATTAACTATCCTCCGCTGCCAGAACCACGACCCCGAGCATTTTTTAAATCTTTTATAATTTATTTTTACTATTTTTCAACAAACTGTTAAATTTATCAATCATAAAATTCTGTCGAATCATGCATGGTGTCATGCAAGTACAAGTAAATTTCTAATCATTTTTGTTAATGTTAAACTATTTTCCATCTGTAAATCAAGCTCTGAATCTGCACTGTCAAATCATATATTTTATTATATTATATTTCAATTTTGTTGATTCGTCTTCTGAGTTCGATTATTTTTTAAGCCTGTCAAGTATTGTGTCTGACACGTTCTATATTATCAAGAACCGATCGAATACGATCATTGAAATAATTGATTTAAGCTGGATATTGGAACAGATCTAAGTGGATGTAGTGTGTGGGGTCAGATCGAGATTACCTATTCTCTGTCCTTACCTGCTCATATATCAGCTTTTATCTGTTACCAACCTCGACTTAGGAGCGAATTCGTCAACTGTACAGCAGATGCAGCTGGAGATCATATACTTTCCTACAATAGAGCATAAAACCCGACAAGACTCTGTTCTCGAAATATATTCCGAACGATATCTGGTCCCAGTACCCTATCTTAATCCTTCGGAACTAATTAGAGATGCAGTCCCGTAAATTATATACATCAGGATTTTTGCTCGACCTGTATGATTTTGTATGCTATTCCATCACAGGTAATAGTTTTAAGACATCCGTATTCAGTGTTTAGCAACTGCTACACTGCTTATAAAAATTTTATCATTATACAATCTGTCGTGAGAAGAATCAAGGGTGAGCGAGTGTTTATGCCTCCCGCGATTCAGACGATTGTATCGAATCTTGTAGTGAATCAATCAGTCTGGTATTCACTTAGCGTCCACGCACGCAGTTTCAAAATTCATAACCTCAACACTGGTGACCCAGTACAAGATTCATTATACGTGTATCGACCTATCCTTGGAGGCGAGAGTGGCTCCCCCAGGAAAAGCTTTACATGATTTGGCTTGCAACGTGAGGCGTGTAAAATACCGCTTTACAATATATATATATATATATATATATATATATATATATATTGTAAAGCGGTATTTATATATATATATATGGGAAAGGAAAATATTAATGAAACGATTTATCAGATTGCGGCTGAAAAACTGTCGTTGAGAATGTCTATGAAAATTAGTCATTGCACTCATTAGTTGGGGAACCAATTCATGAAATGATTTATCAGATTGGATTGTGGTTGAAAAGTTGTCACGAGAACAGCTATAAAATTTTAAGTGGAAAGGAACACGGAAGAAATAGTTCCAAGGATGATCTATCAGATTTTGGTGGAAAAGTGTAATTTGTCGATTGACATTATCCATGATTATTGAAGTTATTATAGTGCGCAAAGTTTGTCTAGCGATGTTCGCGTTCAATTAACGTTCTCTTAACAATAAACTATATCCGAGGAGTCGAAGAGATCATTCCAATATCAGTCGTGAACGAATCTGTAGATGTTACATTTATGCTTTCATAATCCAAGTATGATCTGTGAATTTTTTATCGTTAGTGATAGTAAAGGTGATGTCCACGAACTTCTGTAAAAGTAATAACGCATCCTATCAATGTACCTAGAATTCCCAGTATACTAGTATAGGTACTTTGCATACTATCATTCAAATTAAATAATCGACCAACATCTAGTCGACGAAGCATTTTGGATACACTTATATACCCTCGAATAATCTGGTTATAAATGATATGGATTTCTATTCGTTGATGATAATATAGATTCAGCCCACAGATTTATGCGTGGGTAATAACGTGAGCAGTTCCAATCTAGGAGCTTTAATATTATAATAACGATGATGTCCACAACTCTTCGCGTGGGTGATGACGATAAAATACGAACTGGAGATCCGACGGGGATCATCCGCAATAATTGGCTGTAAGTCTCGAGAATCTACGAGATCAATCTCTGCGGACAATAATTCGATGACAAATCTTTCTTTCCTCTCCACTTGCTGACTGAGCAAACGATGATTGTAATCCGAATTATAGAAAGGGAATAGCACGAAGGAAGATAGAAGGATGGGGTGGAGAGGATAATTGAGGATAAGAGAATAATTGAAGTGGAAGGGAAAGAGGAGAGAGAGAACCGAAATATTATCACGGAAAAGGAAAAGAGATAGAGCAACTGAGACAGAGAGAGAACAAGAATTTGTGAGAGAGACACGAGAATTGGCTGGGATCTGGTGGCGCAGATTAAGCTTGGGTCGGGTTGAGCTTTATTTTTATTGTCTATTTACATTGTATCAATCTACATAAATTTAATTCATTTTTACTTTTCATGCAACAACAGATACAAAAATATTTCATCTTATATTGTTTTATGATAATTATTATACTTTGTAAAATCTTTGTTTTTAGGGTTGTTTTGTGTGAATGGCAACTTGATTAGATCCTCATTTCTTCATTTCTGATAGGTTCATTTATAGAATTTATCTAGTGGAATTTGAAATATTGTTTCCAATTGTATTAATAAATCAAGTTCAAAATTCTCTTTTATTATATTTAATTGTATTTTGATTAAGAGTTTTATTTACTTATATTAATCTTATGTAATCTATTTTTTCTGTATTCTTATGTAAATTTCTCTTCTTTTGTAAAGGGTTGTGTGGCAGAGAGGACCAGGAGTCCTAACTCCGCCCTAATAAAGGCATATAATCAATCAATCAATCTTTCTCTCTCTCTCTCTGGTTGTCGTGTGTTTTTTAAATTCTCTCTTACTCAACTCCCATTGTCATGATGATGGAATAGCACTCTCTCATTGGTAACATGTGATTGGTTGACGTTCCTATTACTCAACTCTTATTGGTTGTCATCGTAACTACGATAACACTGCTCTCTGATTGGTTAGCGTGTGCATCTCTCTCACTCATTCTCTCTCTCATTCGATGTTGCCATGACGTACAATTCTTGAGAAAAATGAAGCCTGTGATTGGTTGAAAATTCTAGTACTCAACTCCTATTACAAATAAAATTATTTTAGTACTTTGTACAAAAATCTGTCTTATTCAACTTTCATTGTGTCTTAACGAAGAATTTCTTTTGAAATGTAAACTGTTGTCTAAATCATGTTATGCTTCTATACATAAATTTTTATACTATTCAAATGGATTAATTTGAGGTTTAAATCCATCAAGGATGCTTGCGAGAGATTTTGAAAATGACTTTTTGTTTCCCATATTGTATTGTGCCTTTTTCCTTACTACTGTTGGTTCGCTGTAGTCGACATCAATTCTAATCCGAGCAATTCTAATCTCGTTTTGCTATATTCATTCCCATTAACAAACCCGAGGGGGAGAGAGAAATATAGTAAGAAAAAGAGAAGGATTGATTGATGATTGCCTTTATCAAGAGAAAGACAGAGTTCAAGAGGAAAATACTTAGAGAGATAATAGAAAAAAGATAGCCCTGTTGTCAGGGTAAATTGTCAATATTTGCAATAGCAGAAGTCTTCGGAGTGATTTACAGCATTTAATTTGGATTTTCGTTCAATAATAATTATAAATTCATTAGAATTTGAATAATTGTAATATCTCAGAAATTTCTATCTGTAAAATATATCTTTTCTAATTTCCGGTATCTTTTCTCTGTGGAGTGATCAATAAAAAAGTGAGACTTTGAGTGATAAATAAGAAATAGTGAAATTGAGAATTTCAGGCAGAAATATATCCAATATTTGATATTCAATTCGAAAGAGCAGACAAAGAGCGAAAGTGATTGAGTACTTTATTTATGTAGATTACAATATATACTGGCTTATACACTCATATAAAATAGCTTACAATACAGCAAAATTATAGATGAATTTACATAATATAGACGAAGAAAATAATTATTGAACTGTTTACGATACGAAAAAAGCAATTTGTAATAACTAAAGATAATATTGTTATGCATCTACATAAATTGGCGGAGCTTTGGACATATCAATGTCCATTCTTCGGAAAGAATATTCAAAATATCCTTCCCACTAACTCTCTACCAAAATGTTAATTTTATCAATTCAACTAAGGATTTATTTATAAATGGAAATATTGTAAAAGTTTTCATTAATATGAATATTCAAGAGAAAGAAAAACAGAAAATTGATGAAGTAAAATAATTATATAGGTAGATAAGATCAAATCATTGATTAATAAAATGGAGTAGGCTGAAAGTAGATCAGGGTAACCAACTTTTAGTAATATACAGCAGTATGCAGTGGATAATTAAAATAACATGAGTTTATGTAATATAATTATGTTATACAATTCATTCTATAACAGGTTTATAGGTTTGTATTGGTGAGGGATGGTTGTCATGTGATCGTTTTAGGGCTGGACAGTTTCAATCATTTGTTCCAAAAGATCCTTTTTTAAAGTCAGGATGAAGCTCCCTCGGTTCTCGATGGACCTGATAGAAACAGGAGGTGCATTCCATGCACTTCCAGTGAGAGAGAGAGAGAGAGAGAGAGAGAGAGAGAGAGAGAGAGAGAGAGAGAGAGAGAGAGAACGTAGAAATAAGACTGTGAACCAACCAATCATGTGTTGTGGGAAGTTTGATGGAACAGGAGAAGAGACCGAACACGCAGTAATGAACTGATTACAAAATGGATCGATAGTTCCAGTGGTCTCGTATTGTCAGTAATCCTCGACATTTTCCTGGAATTGTTCTCCAGTTTAATAGGCTTGTTCCACTGCAAACCTCTCACTTTATTTGTCCAATCATAGTTTAATGTCCTCTGCTGAAATTAATCCAACAAAAGCTCTCATTTTGGTCTGTAAATACAATGTGGGAAACCAACTCATGTTATCAAAACAGCTCATCTAAATTATTATAATATATATGCTTACTATGCTATCTAGAATATGAAATTATGTATAATATTGAGAGGGAAATCGTCCCTAAATTATCAAGAATAAACTATACACATGCTCCTGAACATATTTAGTACAGTGTATCTCTAAAATATTACGAGAGAGAAATTATTATAATCAATGCACCGTGGTTTAGTGGCTCATATAATAATATCAAGTGTTTACCGATCAGGGAAAATGCTCCCATGTTGATTCTCAATTCAGTCGAATTGGGTCCCTCGCTGAACAACCAATACACTTCTGATAGCGATTTGCAAAATGTCCTGGTTGCTCCCACTTTAATTACATGTATTAAACAGTCTGTTTACATTATATTCGGTGTTGAATACATTAGCTGTAACGGGACTACAAATAATTGAAATAGAAACTGTTGTTTTAGAATTCTGATAGTGGAATTAAATTGAGTTGAGCATACCCAGTAATTTTCGATATGCTTACTTTGCTAGAGGTTATTATCTCTAGGGACTGAATGGATTATTATTTCAATGAGACTGAATATTGCTTCATATTCCATTTGATATGATAGTTCATTGCATGTAATAGCAATTCTAAGTGAGAAATCAGTTTTGTTGAATAAAAAAGACTAAGAAATTGTCAAAAACCACAGATTTATTGATACTTAGAAACTTAGATACTATTTCTAAGTATCAATAAATCTGTGGTTTTTGACTATTTCTTAGTCTTTTTCATTCAATATGAATAATTACCACAATATCAACTTCTCAACTACACAAAAATCAGTTTTGTAGTAAGTGAACCTTCTTCCAAAGCTTGTCTTGTGAGAGAATGGAAGAATATGTGTGTAACTATGTAAGGTAATCAGTCTTGAAATGGGAAAAGTAGAGGAAAGTGAAATAAATATTTGGAGAATATTTGGAAATTGGAAAATTGGTGGAAAGAAAAGAAGAAAGAGTTTTTAGAAATGGAAATACTTGACAACAGAATACAGGGCTCTGTGCTAGCATAGAGAAAAGAGAGCATAATATAGCATAAAATTTCGCATATCCCATGGTATAGGTCGTTTTTGTTCCAAATTTCAAGCCGATTTTTTGCTAACCCAAACCGATTACTGTGGACTACTGTCAATTATTTCTGTTTTGTTGGGGTGAGAGTGTAAGAACGGCACAGTATGAGAGACTGCCAGCATCACATAGCTTCACGGAAAAGAACCACTAGGGCTATCGGCTTGTGTTAACAGTGAAATTTGAAGCATGAACGCCCTATACAACGGGATATCTTCTCATGCTATATTTTATCTATGGTGCAACTAAGTTATATTGCTGATAGTATTTGTTATCTACATGTAGAAAGTTCCCAAAATCTACATGATGTGAAAAATGATTAGAAGATATTCAAAATATACGTGAGATTGAAATACGAATTCCCGTGCTAGATTATGGGAACCAAGGAGAGATGATAAATTGTGATATCAATGATAAAAACTTGAGAAATATATGTGCAAAATAATTTTAGTGATAGTAGCTTATAGAATGAAACAAAATTAAAATATCATGCTTGAAATTTGGAATTAATGAGTGAAAAATTTCTTTGAGATGTAAATGAGAAAAAGGGCACTTGGTATTTTTTCAATAATGAAAGTAGAAAATCAATGTTCGTGAAGAAGGAACCGTGAATTCAGGGGAACAATCTCAGTCGACGACAGAGAATTTTGGAGAAGTGGATGGAGTAGAAGAGGTTCTACCCTATCAAAAGAAATGAGAAGAGCCTGATAGAATGAGACAAAAACTTGTTACACAAAATGTGGGCATTCTGTTCCACTTTTCCTCCACTTGCAATTTCGGTTCAATTCCGTAATCCCTTCATAGTTGGTCGAACTTATATAATTCCTCGGAGAGACAAATTTGGAAACAAGAGGAGAGGAGATTCGAAGAGAGAGAAAGATAGAGGAAAATAAAGAGAGAGTGAGGGTGCGAAGGGAAGGGAACGGGAGAAAGAGAGATATTGAGAAATAAAGAGAGAGTGTGTGGAAGTGAGAGAGAATGGAAGGAAGAGTGAGAGGAAGTGAGAGAGAGAGAAACTGAGAGAGGTTTTCGGAATTGCATTCGAGATTGGGTTTCGGTGAACTGTATTAATTTTATGTAATCCCCAGTGGGGACGAATCTCAAGGCTGGATAAACTCTGTAACTCATCCATTATTATTTTCCATTATCCATTATTTATCCATTCTCCATTATTCTACCCAGCAATTCATGAAGGGTCTGGTCCTTCATCTTTAGTGGAGAGATTTCAAGAAGCTCTTGAAAACCATATTTCTAATTAGAAAATGTTTGATTGATGAGCATTCCCATTTAGCTTAGATGAAGTGGAATGATGATAAGACTCTAATGTTTTTAGATGATGGTTATAATGAGCTCAGTTGATTCATAATGAACGTATACTGGAGTTGTCATCAATGGAAGGCTCATCAATATCAATCAATAGAGCTGAGTCCCGCAAGGGACTCCCCACCAACAAAAGCCATACGAATTTACTTTTTAACAGAGCTGAAATGTATCGAAAGTGATACATAGAGTAATAGTTAATTCATTACAATTTAAATACACGCATTTGAACAATAGTATTAGAAATGAAATTAATCAACAGAGTGAGAACTTCAAACCTTCTAAGATGTGAAATCTGTTGTAATCAATTATGTCAATTTAATTAGATAAAAGCTAGCAATTGCTATTCCTAAGTAATTTTCAAGCAAATGCAAAGATTCGAATTATTGTATAATCTCATTTGTATAGTTCGAACAGACTAGTTGCTAGTCACTACATTCTAGTTTTTATCCAATCGACCTTTTGCTTTGAAAAACAAAAGGGAAAGGCCTAGTTGGGATCTTTAAATTTTTTTATAAACCAGAACTGAAGTGAATTTAGTTTCCTGCAAGTTTACAAATATAAATGTAAATCCACAATATATATTCAATGTACATTGTAATACTTATTGGATTGGAGAAGAGGTATCTCTTATAAGCTTTTTCTTATGTTATCAACTCTCTCATTTTTATTATCCAGTAATGAAATTGGAACCAAGTCCTCGAAACAGAACGATATCTATCAATCTCGAAAGCTGTCATCCCACCAGTAGTCATTACATCTTCAAAAATAAATCAAGTTCAAAGCGTATTAAGAACAATTTTCGCATAGGAACTTTTCTTGAGAATAATTTCGATGATCAGACATGTCTAGTACCTGAATCGTGCCTACTTATACTGGAATACTTTGAGAACTATAGTAGTGAAATTTATTGGTTGAAGAACACTATTCAGTCCGTGAGGTTGCAATCGAAGGAACAAAAAGTGACACAAATTTCGGAGACACCAGTAGTGCAATATATGATTGAATTTGTAGTACAGCTAAATGTGCAACATTTCAGGCAACCACATTTGCAAGTTCTGGGTCTGGGAGAGGTGCAACGTGTGAGGGAACTGAATGTGCAGCTTGTAAAATTTTTAAGGGATTTAAGGGTGCAACCTATCAGGAAACTAGAGTTACAACAGGCCAAACAGTCAAATGTGGAACTTGCAGGGGAAAATTTGCAGGAGTATTCAGAGAAACAGACTGTTGAACTCCTGAGGCAATCTTTGGAGAATATTTCAAGGGATGTAGGAGTAGAGCTTGTTGAACAGCTGATTTATCATTTATTGCAACAAGAGCAAGGACAAAACGTGCAAGTTTCAAGTCAACCTGGAGTGCATCTTTTGAATCAATCAAATAAACAGTGTGTTGGTCTACAAGAGGTGCAACTTGTCAATCAGCCACAGTTAAAACTTTCAAGGCAGTTGAAGGTACTATTCCACAATGAACTACCAGCAGAATCAGTGAATCAATCGGAAGTACAACTCGTCAATCAACCACAGGTGCAACCTCTAAACCAATTGGATGTGAATTTCCTGAAAAAACTACAGGTACAATTTGTGAAGCAACTAGGAGTGCAACGTCTTTATCAATCACAGTTGGGAATCCTGGAAAACTTTCAAGTGATACATTTGTTGCTACTAAAGGAAACATCCCTTAAGCAGCTAGTAGATCAAATTTTGAAGCAGCTTCTGGTGCATCACTTGCAACTGGTAGACCACATTTTGAAACAACTTCTGGTTCATCATTGGCAACTTGTGAAACAAATTTTGAAACAGCTTTTGGCTCATCATTTTCAACTTGTGGAACAGGTTTTGAAGCGACAGTTGCAATTAGTGGTGCAACAAGTGCTGGAAGTGTTGTTGCAACTGCATTCTCTTCGATCAGAACCAGTTAAAGTTTCCGATGGTGTCTGCAGTTGTTCTGATGTCATGGGTTTCTGGTCCTGACCAGCGGTTGATTGTCAACTCTGTCAACTGCCGTCAACTGCCATCAACTGCAATCAACTGCCGTCAGCTGTCCACTAGGAAGAGACACTCGTTTGTGATTGGCGCATCTGTGATCAGTGAACGGCCGCCACATGACTGGACTATTCAGCTCACTCAAGACCCTGGTGCACGGTGAGTTTCACCTTTACATTACTCGCATGACTGTTTTGGATGCAAACTAATGAATTCATCAATGGTATCAATTTCAAATCAAATCTTATCGAATTTCATTTTCAATACTTACAGAAAACACACACATAGATATGTGCGGCAACAACAAAGAAAACAAAAAATATGAAGCATAATGATATAATTTATTCCAATGATGAATCTCTGATTCGTTTCTACCCTGCTAGGTAATTTTCATCACAAATCAGTGCTAAGTCAAGTTTTGGCTCTGAGTGCAAGATCATCAAACAATGAATATTATTTGAGATTGTGTAATTTTACATACATTTTTTTAATGAGTAAATTATTGGATGTTCTGTAGTGTTAATGATAATTATCTGAAGCTTATATAAATTATTCATGAGATGCTAGTGTATTCCCATATTATAATACAACTACCAACTATTCCTTTCTATTGGATAAGAGTTATTCATCCAAATTAAAAAGATAGTCAGAATCCGTGTAAGAGCCTGTTCACATGACAGCGATTTACGTTCGGTTGTCGCGCGGTTGACAAACCGAGCGATTGCCAGGTATAGGGAAACACATGGTGCCGTACACATGCATCGCTCGGTTTTAGTAGTCGCTGGCGAATCGCGGTGGTTGTAGTCTCAGACTATAACCGCTCGGTTGCCGGGCGGCTCGATATACTAGAGCAGGCATGAGAGCATACACATGTCTCCAGTCAACCGAGCGGTTTCGATCAGAGCAGTAATATATGTTTAAGAGTAATATAGTGATTAAGTACATAGATTAAGATATTAAGATTGAATACATAGATGTTGTACCTAGTAATTATTTATCATAACCGAGCGCAAACCGCTCATGAATCGCTGTCATGTGTACGAGGCTGGCAAACCGAGCGATTTTCCAATCGAGCGACAACCGAGCGTAAATCGTTGTCATGTGAACAAGCTCTAATAGTCATGAATGCCAACAGATGACTCGAGTTCATTGCAACTTCCACCATTTCTAAATAGTTTTCATCATATTTGAAGCCTACTTTTCAACGTCGTACTATGTTTACTATAGTCCGAGAGATAATTATTATTCTTGACACGGCTCTCATTCGAAGACGAAGAGCCCCGATACTTGTTCCTTCACCAATCACTGCCACTACCAAACAGCATTCTCCCTACTCTTGTGTCAGCATCCAATTGTGCACAGCATGCTTACTCCTCTCCACTCACCTCTCTGTCCATGCTACAAACTGTGCAAGGAGAAACTGGTTTCCCTTCTTCATGTTAATAGTAATAACTCTCGGACTATAGCTCCTGATACAATGAGCTATATAGAATAAGTCCAGCTCAATCAATCTTATGTAGTTCAGATATGGATAGCCAAGATTTGAAAATGAATTCAAAGTCATCGAGCTGTCAAAGCAATGGATTCTACCGGGATTAGATGTATTCTCTAGAATCCATGTTCATTCTAGATCAATCGTAGGTTACTAGATTCATTGTAGTTTGTAGATTGATAGATTCATGGACTAGATTCACACTAAACCTCTTTCCCCACTACACCCAGAGCTTGGCATTTCGAATTCCGCTAGCATTGCACTTCAAGCCTCGAGTGACTTCGCAGTCAAGCACTTTGCAATGTGTTCCGTGCCACTTCAAACACACAAAATAATCATTCTGCAATGCAAGTGACTGCCGTCACTATCACTAGTAACTTCCATCATCACTAGTGACGTCACCTATCACGATTTTCCCTGCAGAAAGTTTACTGACACACTCTCTCTATCGATTCTGCCCTCTCATTGGCACAACTCTAGACTATATTACAGTAGCTATATAACCATAGTTTATACTGTTACTATAGCCTATATCATAGAATGAAACAAACTTTATTCTATAAGTACAATTTTTCTATGCCTAAATTCACTGTCAGCATTGATTGATTAGGAAACATTCATAGGAAATGCTAGAGTAAATTTCAACTCAGTAGTAGAACTCAAGTTGAAAGGTTATATGCTAATGCAGTCGGCTAGTTCGAACTCTAGTTGAAATGTTATTAGTTTGAAGTTGTGGAAGTTGGCTAGTTGCAACTCTAGTTTGGGGAAGTTAACTAAAGGCAATTCTAGTTGGACTCTAACTAGTTGTGTAGTTATTGAGAGTTTCATTTGCAACTTGTAGCAAAGTTTTGGAGAAATGCTTGTCAGGTGTGCGTTAACTTGAGCAATTTGAATGTCATAATTGAAGACTGATATTATGACAGTGAGGTTTTGAAAATTTTTAGAAGTTTGTCAGCAATTTACTTGTGTTGATTGATATATCACGGAAGTTTCCTACAGGAAATGGGATTTTATTTTGTCAAAAATCGGTTATAGAATAATTTTGATATTAAAGAATGGGTTTGATTGAAGATATCTCAACAACCTCAACCTTTGTAATTACTTCACTTTTGGATCCCTGATTACTTATCTAGTTGGAAGGGCCGTACTGTCATTTTATGACAATAATACACGAGTTTTCTTTTTCACATTTCTAATAAACATAACTTCCACCATCCTTGATTGCTTGGTAGTGGTTTCATTTAGTTAGGTTCTCTTGATAATTGATGATTATTCTTGAATTAAGAAAGTTTTCTTGTAGCCAGAGTAGCAGTTTTGAGTACTCCTTCAAAAAATCATACCATCTATCCAATCTCTGAGAACTATATTATATTTCAAGTGCGTTCTGATATCTATAATAATAATTGACTTATAGGTTCCATTGAAATGGAATCTCTAGAGAATCTCTGGAAATAGAGAGAATCATGATGTCGAAGGTCATATAATGAATGACCTTCTCATGAGATATTGAAGATAATGAGCTTCTTATCCATCTCCATAATTATTGTTCTTCTTTGTAGAAATACGTTGTATTAAGATATTTGTTTTTCCTGTCACAGTGTTTGATGAGATGTGATGATATCTATTCATCATGATAACATGAAGCTCAACTATAACATCACTCAACTATCACATATTGTATCTAGAGAAAAACACAGACATGTCATAACATCTACAGTATCATCTCCATGCTTGGTTGTGTTTTTTTGAAAAGTTATTTGTGATAGTTGACTACTACATCTCTGTGTTTTCATTAGATTTTTCCCTTTCATAAAACATTTGGCTCCATTTCATCATCAATTGCTTCACAAAGTCTTCGTTGACCTGAAAAAAGCCGAAGTGGAAGAAGCCAAGTGGTGTGAGTAAATAATGTGCCTAATCGACTGTTCGCATTAGTCGAGCAAATGGAATTGAAGCAGACAATGAGTGTGTTCTCGCTCAGTATGTGACCGATTCCATTAGTACTCCTCCTCCTCCTCCCCCTTAACCATCACCTCCTCCTTGACCTCCTACACCTACTCATCTACTCTTGTTTCAAGTCCTTCTCCTCCTCTTCTAACTCCTACTATTCCTTCTAGTCTTCCTAATCTTTTCCCATTTTCTTCCACACTCCTCTCCTCAAAATCCTTCTCATCCTCTCCTCTCCCAATCACCTCATCCTCCATCCTCCTCCTACTTTTTCTCCATCCCCTCCTCCTCCTACTCCACCACCCACTCCTCGTACTCCTTTTATTTCTCCACCTCTCTCTTCTTCTATTCTTATTCTTCTGTTTTTCTTGTAAATCGGTATTATGTTTCTTTTTCTTCTTCCATCGGTACTCGTCAACCTGATGCCCTCTTCACTACTTTTCCCTCATCAATTCCTTATTTTCTTCACCTCATTCCATCTATCAATCCCATCATCCTATTTTTCTACAATATTGTTATAGTCGATATTTGTTTTGAAATGATTGTTTTAATGTCATTCCCCTCCTCTTTCAACTCCTTTTTGTAGTCTTCCTCATCCCCTTTTTCCTAGACTACTCCTCCTTCAAGTTCACGTACTCCTCCTTTTCCTTCACTAGCGCTACTTCCATATACTTCCAGAACCTTCTCTTTCTATTACTACTTCCATACCTATTCTTGAAGTATTCTCATTCTGTAAATTATTTCCTGAACAGCTAAACTACAACTTAGACAAGGAAGCATATGCGAGCTAGAACTGTGTAGTACGAAAAAAAATTAATTCCAATCCAATCCAAACCATTTGCTTCTCTTTCTATTATTCTCAATATTAATCTCTCTTTTATCCTCTCTTACTGTCTCTCTCGCACCCTTCTTCACACGTCCACCCGCCAACATCAATAGAGCAAAAGCTTGATGGTGGGGGGCTCACTTCGATTAGTGCTAATGCTTGCCACTGTTTGGACAGTTAGTGACACTCCCTCCCATCCAAGTGACGTCACAGCTGGAGGCTAACTACCTCAAAACATTGATAATTACATTTCAAGGATATAATGTTGATAGTTTTGGTTTGATTGCTATTCTACTGAATTTTGCTACGAGGCTTTCAAATGAGTACATACACTTCAGTGAGAACATTATTGATGAACATTAAAAACATTTCCTTCAGGATCAGTTAGGCTGGTCACTATCGGTAGAACATGCATTCACATATACAGTTGACTTACATTGTTGTGTCAAAAAACCTTGTGTTGAAATAAAAGACCAATAACAATAAATAAATCACTGGAAAATTACAAATTGTAATGATAGAAAAATAATTCCACCTCAAATAGAGCAGCGTAGAGAACAACAAATATCGGAGATACGAGAACCTGACCTCAAAAACTTTTACTCAAAGCGTTTCGCTGTGATGACACAACAATGTGAGTCGACTGTTTATGTGTTGCATGCTTTACCGCTATAGTAGTATAGTCAAATCGTGACACTCAGCCCAGTCGATTCTATAGTGAGGTCCACGTTATAATAACAGTATTTGATCAACTTTAGTTTTGCTATCCTTGTCTATCATTCGACAAAGCGGGTGGTACTATCCTTTTCTAGGTCCACAACGATGCCAATTATGTTTTTGACAGTGTAGAAATATAATTAATTAATACAGAGAATCGACATCGCTATTCTTCTATCATTATCCACTGCCATTATAACGTGGACCTCACTATAGTCTCCGGGACCTCACGACTGTGAGTCGAGCGTCGACTCGACATGTTGGTCGAGCCTCGGCTTGAGTTACATAGTACAGTGCATTTTTAATGAAAATGAGGTTATGTTTCATGAAAGTGATGCTTTTTTCATTTCAGATAAGACAATAATACGAATTAGATAAAACAATATATTCATAATAATTATTATAAAATTTGTTACATGCAATTTAGTGACGAATTAGATGTTATATTTTTAATAAAGTATGGTTAGATAATAGAGTAGCATGGAACTGAAGTAGTGACAATGAGCGAAAAAGTCGTAAGGTCGTGAGACTGGAGTATACTTGACTGGAGTCGTACGATTCGAGTCGAGGTAGTGTGAGTTGATCCTTAGTATGTTCCCGTTTTCTCTTTGCTCAACACGTCAGCAGCTTCTGTATTTCGGAATGAACTTGTGAATTCCTATGAACCAGTCCAAAAAACTAAAAAGTAATTAATGAGATATTTTTCAACAAACTCCTCGTTTTATCTCCTTTTCACCCGTTGTATCGAGCTTCTGTAACCATAATGCTCACATTATATGACACCACAATGTGTGAACATGACCGCTCTCCGTGTGTAGGCTACTTTCTGTTTAATTTTCAATTTGCAAGCTGCAGTTCAGCTCATGTTAATCACGAAATGAAAATTCAGATTCATCTAAATCCTATTTTTATGTAGAGAGTTTTACGTGACAAAGCACTGGAATATAAAGTACATGGCCTGAACCAATCTGAACATTCTACTGAGCCAGTCTCCCACATCTGTTCCACTGGAGTTCGGTACTCAAACATGTCATACTCATTTTAAACAATCAATAATTCCATATAAATCAACACATTATACATAAAAGAAATCAAAAAACAAAGATCACAATCAAAAATAAATTTCCGATAAAATAGAAAAACAGGCTTCATGGTGGGGTGTGCTGAAGATAAAGAAAAGAGGAAAAATACCTAGCCAACTATGGTTTTCCATAGGGAATGAAGGGCGAAGAGGAGAAGAAAAAGGAAGTATTGGAGAAGAAAGTAGGAGATGAAGAGAGAAAAATGTGCAAAAATTGTGAGTCAACTTTCAGCAAATGTATCTAAAAGAATTGGCCTTGCAAAAACAGTAGTTTGAGCAAAAATCCCGAGATTTAACTCTCAATCTCAATGTTCCAATTCTTATCTCATCATCAACTTTTTATCCGAGTATAGATTTCTCATCAACATAAAGATCAGCCACTCTTATCTTCCCTACTTACGTATTCACTCGAATACTTGCTTGAATTTTTCGAGAAAATCTTCCATCTCTAAAAATTCCAGAAGCGTGGTTGCCTTTAAAGGAATGTGCTCAATAAAAGAGAATTTGCATTGCAATTATTATCTTTGTCTTTGGACTTACAGTTAGATCCACTTTGAAATATCAGCTTTATTTGAATGGGAATAAAAGGGAATTGCCATTGCGCTCTCACTGTCTTTCGACTTGATAGTGGCGAGTGGCTACAATTAGATCCACTTTGTACTGTCAGCATTTGTTGAATGGGAAGCATTGATGTGATTCATGAGGAATGCTGACAGTTTTAAGTGAACAATAACAAACACCTCAGAACAAGCAAAACTGTACTATCTGTATTTCTTGTTTCGCTCTCACCTGTGTTCTGTCATATTACCTCTCTACCATACTCATTCTTGTCTATCCTTCTTATAAATTTTGGTCTAATTCTATTCTAATTCCAAGTTATAATTTAACTGTACATTAGTTGAAGTTTTGCATTGCAATCAGCAATGTTCACTCCAACTCCAAGCGAGCGGGGCGAGCCTGATGACTTGATATAAAATCGGCACTGGTCAAGTGAAGCTAGCCTTTCCACTTCTTATTTTGAATACAACAAATTATTCCTCGTTCTTGCTCGATTTTTGCTCTCACTTTCCTTGGAATGTTTCTTTCTGATCCTCTCTTTGTTTTTCTCAGAAAAACTTATTTCTTCTCGGCCTTATTCGTTTTCCTGTAAGTCTACTGCTTTCAATAATATGAATTATTGATTCATCCTCTCTATCATCCTTATTATCGCTGTAATTTTGTATGACTTTCTCAATAGGACCATTTCCTATTCTTGATAATTATTGTTGAATCTCTCTTTGTTTATTTCTGATAAACCTTAATCAGATTTTACATACTGCCTTCTAGTTTTTATGCAGTTTTTGATTCTCTTCAGTTCTCCATTTCTTCTATATCTATTCTCTATTATTTTTTATCAGTATTTGTCAGTTTCTCTTATTTTGCCCAATTCTCTTCAGTTCTCCATTCTCTAACCGATTCCTCTCTATTGATAGATCCTTCTGCTTCTCTTTTCGCTCTCCCCTTATTACTCATTCTTCTTCACCTTCTCTTCCATCTCCTTCAGACACTCCATACTTTCCCTCATTCTTCTCCTTCCTTCTTCTTTTGCCTTATCATCTCCTCTCTTTACTTCATCTACTCCAGTTTCTTCCACTCTCCCTCTCCTTCTTCACCGTCTATCTTCTCCTACTACTCCTGCCTTTCCTCCTCCTCCTCCTTCTTCTCCCCACACTCCTCCTTATCATCCTCTACCCCTCTTTCTTCTAATTCTCATACTTCTCTTCCTTCTCCTCCTCCCACACCACACACCTCATCCCCATCCCACCTTTTCCTCTTTCTCTCTCGCCCCCTACTTCCTTCTCACTTCTTCTCCATCCTTGTTCCACTTCCCTTTTGATCCTCGTTGCTTTTGAACACGTTCCTCTGTCCGAAATTATGTGCATACATTACTACACAAAGCCAAGTACTACCCAAATGGTGTGGTAGTCTGTGGTGAGATTCATTTCAAACTGTCACCATTGTTTAAATGTGAAGCATTGATGTTATCCGTAAAGAATACTGACAGATTAAAGTGAATCAAACTGTCACTAGATTCACCGCTATTTGTCAGCAGTCTTTGCATGTGGAGCATTGATGTTATCTATGACAAATACTGTCAATTTGGAGTGAACCACACTGTCACTAGATTCACTTATATCTGTCAGCATTGGTTAAATGGGAAGCATTAATGTTATAAATAGCGAGTGCTGTCAGTTTGGAGTGGATCTGGTCTCGTTGCAAGCACAGATAAGGGTATTATCCGTGTAGAAGCCTCAGATAACCATCTTCATGCAAATAATATGCCACTTTGCTTGACTGTCTGCTATCCTCTCAATGGCGGAATGGTAAGAGAAGTCAACAACACGGAAGGAAGTGACGGAAAAGGATAATGGTGGAGTGTGAGGATAATAGGATAAAGTTAAAGGATAACTTGAGAAGTAGCCTGATAGGATAATGATGGAGGATAAGCTGAAGAATGGATCGAATGTAAGAGAGAAAGAAATGCTAGTTGGACAAAATAATTGTAAAGATGAGATAGAAAAGAAGACAAAATCATGCCATAGAACTCATGAAAGAATGATTTGGCATGATTTTGTCTTATATCTATCTCTTCTTTACAATTTTGTAGCATTTCTAGATTTTCTTCTTTCTCTCTTACATTCGATCCGTTCTTTAGCTTATCCTCCACCTTTTTCGGCTTTCTCGATTTATTTCTCTCTTACATTCAATACGTTCAAAAGATAAAAGGATGAAGTTGGAGGATAAGATGAGGAACGGATAGTATGTAAGAGAGAAAAGAAATGCTAGATAAACGAAGTCGTGAAGGACAGACAGAACAGGAGAGGAAATGATGCGAAAGCGTATTAATGCTATCAAAAAATAGTAGGATAGAGTGAGAGTACAGCGTCAGAGTACGAGAGGGAAGAGAAATTGCTTGTAAATATAATGTAAGAAATAATGATGGATGGATGTAAAGTCGAATAAAGAGAATAAACAGATTAAAATCAAGGTTAGTGAAGATTATCTACATGTGATAATATTGATGAGGATAAGGATTATATTGATAAGGATAATGTGAATAATAAATTCTTCATTATTCTTCATTGATTCATACAATAAGTTCATCATCAAAATGATAGGGAGAGAAAAATAATGTAGTAGATATGTTTTACCAATCCTGGCGCACCTGTACCAGAATTTTCATGGGGTCAAAGTCGAGTCAAGGTCAGGGTCAAGGTCAAGGTCAGGGTCAGGGTCAAGGTACAACCCTGCAACCCTGTGCTATTCCTCTCTCAAATGTAGATAAGGTTACACATATGAGAGGATGGTTTTGAAAAAATGCAATACAGAAAAGATGGAATCGGAGAAATGGGAGCGAGAAGAGTACATCATTAATGTGATCCTAATGAAGGGAGTTCAAGGGAGAAAATTAATAGAGTATAAAGAAAGTGAAAGTAAACTTTCTGAAATAAAGTAAAACTTTATTTCAGAAAGTGAAACGTGAGATCAAGAAATTTAAATGATTGGAAATTCATTGCTGAATATAGGAAATATGTACTTCTTTATAATATTATTAATGTGAAAGATGAAAACAAGAAATTTAAATGAATGGAAATTCATTGCTTAATATAGGAAATTTGTACTTTTTATGATATTCTTCATGTTTTCCGTTGAATTTTCCTGTAGTTGTTGTGAAATCAGGTTCGTACACATTGTTTGTAATCTATAAAATACCTGCACATCGATGAAACAGTCCAAATATATGATGAGCATGTTGTGAGATTATACTTGACACGTGGGAACAAGCTTTGTTTCCACAGACAGATCGATGAGCGAAGTGATTATGGGGCGAGTGTTAACCTCCATAATTGGCAATGAATTAGCAATGGATAACTGGGGGGTTTGACAGGGGATCAATGTGCAGAATTTGAAATACAATCTGTACATACAGAATCAGCCAATGATACAGGGTCCATGTCCACCTATGTAACCTAAGATCAGACTACCCGGATTGAAACAGTTTCCATTGATTAATTCAATTCTTGTTATATTATAATTATAATACTTATAATAATATATGCATTATTTTTTATTATTTTTGGTTTTCAATCTCAATAAATTCTTAATTTTGGCCTGTATATTTCTGGACTCGGAATTTGATTGAAAGTGAAGCAACATAACCAACCTTTTAGACATTGGCTTACTACTATCAAAATTCGGAATGGAAGAGTCTTGGGCTAGGCCTGTTGGTCTTTTTCTAATCATGTATTTGATTTGTGCATTGGTTAATGTCAATGAATAAATTAATATCATCTTTCAGATTTATTATATTTATTTCATGATCATTTATATAATCTCTATATTTATCGATCCTTGAATACGATATGAAATAGTTATTCATTTTTCACCTTTACTATTTTCACTTATCATAGTAATAACATGAATGTACATGGGTGTTCATAGATGAGAAATAATTTCATGAATTATTATTATTATTATTAGCTTTACTAAAATAATCCATCATTTGTGTAGTTTTTCTGACTTTGTGCATGAATACGTTCTCTTTTGGTTTTTAACTCTTATTAAAATTTACAACACTTTTCCACAATAATTATTTTCAGTCAATTTTTAATATTCCAAATATATCTCATTATCTGTATTTTTATAAATTCATGTAATCATAGATTAGCGTGAAAAGTGGATGATCCCAGAATCTCGCCCAAACTCTCAACACCCTTCCACAAATTTTGATCAATTACCAACTGAAATCGAAGTGGCACTTCCACTAATAACCATCAGATTTGAATCAGGAACCATCAAACACACCCTTATTAGGCAGTTATTCTCGACAAGTTTGGCCCGAAGAAGCACCAAATCAATAACTGTTTTGCAATCACGCGAACCCCGAACTGTCTGGGATCACACCATGGAAAACAGCAGATTCACGTTTTTGTGAGTTTGGAAGTTTTTTGAGCCAACTGGTCAGAAAATTGGGCTTCAACGTTCTCACTTGATTTTGTGTCTTGCTCGTTCATTAACTATCAAAATTAAATCTCTATCAACTCTTTTCATACTCTTATTTTCATCCACCATAGTAAGTTACTCGATATAGAAGAACAAAAACGTTCTACTCTCTATTTTTGATATTTTCATACGTATCCACTTGATTATCGTATTTTCATTATTGGATTCAACCTTTTTATGAATATTTGTTTAGTATAAGAATTATTCAACATACACTAGTTAGAATATTACATACTGTATTTCCAAGCGTATTCACATGATTGTTGATTCTCGTATTGGCTTAATTGGCTCTGAATTATATTTTTTTTTTATTAGAATTATGAACTTTTTCGAACTCCATTTTCAGATTTTCTATGTCTCATTCCAAGGAACCTAGAATACATTATATTCAGGTACATTGTCCCATTCTACAGTTCCTAAAACTGAAAGATTCCATAAACCTCAATCAGAACTCATTGAAATATATTATTCTCTAAACAGTACACATAAATTTCACAAGGAATGTTTTCAACAGTAAATCGTTTCCTGGTGGTTCGGAACCTACCTGAAGTTGTAGGTCCTTTCATCACTCATCATCTGTCTCATTACCAATGCACTAGCCTAGAACTCATGTGGGTATCAACCTCACCAAAAAATATAATAGCTTTCTTACTCTCTATATATTGCTATATCTTCATATTTTCTCTTTTTCCATCCAAGTACTATGCCTTACCCAACTATAGCCTTACTTTCTCTTTCTCCGAAGCTAAATCTTCATACTCTCTCGCACTCTATCCTAGCTCTGTCCTTTGCTGAAACTTAACCCAACTTCTCTATTCTGGCAATATCATTCCATTTCAGTCTCCTCTCCTCTTTCTCCCATCCTTTTTCATATTTCTTGC
This sequence comes from Nilaparvata lugens, assembly GCF_014356525.2. Classification (NCBI taxonomy): domain Eukaryota; kingdom Metazoa; phylum Arthropoda; class Insecta; order Hemiptera; family Delphacidae; genus Nilaparvata; species Nilaparvata lugens. Next base: position 19,565,079 of record NC_052516.1, read on the forward strand.
TCAATAAGATTCAGGGTTGAGGTTGGTCTCCTACTCCCCTCTCTTTCCTACTCCACATCCTCCTCTACATCCTTCACCTCCTCCTCCTTCCCCCTTCTCCATCTCCTCTACATCCTTCTCCTCCTCCTCTTTCCTCATCCTCCTTTCTCTCCCTCCGCCACCTCCTACTTCACCTCCTCCTCCTTCTTCTCACTTTCACTTCCTCTTTCCCCATTTTTCCTTCTTCAGCATATATTATGCGGCGAAAAAGTGAAATGTCTGGCGAATTGCTTTCTGTCGACTGGCACAACTTTTCGTTGATATCCAAAAGGCAGTGGTGTCACTTTCTCTCTTTTTATCTACTCTTCCATCTTCTCATCTTTCTCTCTTTATCATTTCCACACACAATTCCTCTTCTATCATTTTGACTCTTTCTCACTTGTTCTTCTTTCCCCATTATCGTACTTTTGTCACTTTTTTCATTGATTTTCAATCTAGAGAGTAGTGCTGTCACTTCTTACCTCTTATCTTTTTATCCTCCTTCCCCTCACAAAATTTCCTTTGCATTATTCTACATAAATTTTCTTTCTTCTCCACTTTTAAATCCATCCTCTACCCATTTCGACTCCTATCACTTTCTTCTTCACCGCCTTCCTGTAACTCCTATTCCATGTTATTTGCGGTGAGGGTGGGCGGGTCCACTCATTCCCACTTTTTAAAGCAAGATCCATCCTGCCGTTGAGATATCTGTATGTCTTCAAGGTTCTGGCACTATTTTATAAGAGAAGTGGTAACCATGGACCTGATGTAGGCCTACCCTATTACACTAGGAATGCTGAGAGGGGGTTCATAACATTGCCTCGTTCTCATTGTACTTTGTTTCAGAAGAGCTTCGTTTTTTTGGGCCCGAAATTTTTCAACTGTCTTCCCACTGAAGTCAAAAATGTAGCTAGTATTGCTTCTTTTAAATCTAGATTAAGATTGTGGTTGATGAATCGTTCACCGGGAGAGATTGAGGATCTTTTTGGAATTTTAATCTGAACTTTATTCACTCGTTCTTCCTTTTTTTTTTTTTTTTTGATACAGCATTGGAAGGTGTAAGCTATGATTTAACAAAATCAGCTCCATGTTGTATGAGTGTGTGTGTGTGTGTGTGTGTGTGGTTTTAATTATTTATTATATTTACTATTTGGTATCATTCATATTCATTATCATTATTATTTTATTCCCATTATTTTCAGTTTATAATATCTCATGTGTGTACGCTAAGCGAATTCCCTATTTTATTTTCAATTGTGAGATATGCTCCTGTTTGCAGACAAAGTTCACTCTTTAGCAAACAGTATTGTATTCATTGACTGTACACTAAGCATTTTTGTTGAATTCAATATTTGATTATTGTTATTCTGTAATGTACTTGTCATAGAATAAAGATTTATTTATTTATTTTTATTTATTTATTTATTATTTATTTATTTATTTATTTATTTATTTATTTATTTATTATTTATTTATTATTTATTTATTTATTTATTTATTTATTTATTATTTATTTATTTATTTATTTATTTATTTATTTATTATTATTTATTTATTATTTATTTATTATTTATTATTTATTTATTTATTTATTTATTTATTTATTTATTTATTTATTTATTTATTTATTTATTTATTTATTTATTTATTTATTTATTTATTTATTTATTTATTTATTTATTTATTTATTTATTTATTTATTATTATTTATTCATTATTCCACTTCACTCATTCTCTTTCTTACTGCTCTCTATTCCCTTCTATATCGTTTCTCTATTCCTCAATTTATCATCTCTTCATTCAAATTTAACGTCATCACATAATTTCCCCATGTTTCTATTATTCTTTTTGATCTCCTAGTCCTTGTTCTTCTTCTTTTATCTTCTTATTCTTTATTTATACCTTTTTCAAATCCCCTTTCCATTCTCTGTCTATCTCATTCTACATCTTCAAATTTTCTACCAAATTTCCTTTCCCTCAGTTTACTTCTTCATATTCATCTTTCACCTTTCTCTGTCTGTCTGACACTTTCTCTCCCTCTCACATTCACAGTCTTAAGGTTGCGTGGCAGAGAGGACCTAGAGTTCTAACACCGCCCTTGATGAAGGCGAGTATTAAATTCAATTCTCTCTCTCTCTGTTTTTCTATCTCTCTCACTTCCTCTCTTTCACTCTCGCTCTCTCATTCTCTCCCTTTCTAGCATATATCGAAATCAAATGAATAAAGAAATCTGATCTCTCTGTAACTCCTTTATTTCCTTAAATTCCAAATGAATAGAGAAGAAAATCCAATCTAATCTTTGCTTCTCTCCATCTTATTTCTTAATCTATCTTTCCATTTCTGTCTTCCCACCCTTTTTCTCCTTCTCTCATGACTTTCCTGCTCACTGAGTGACCTTTAGCGTGCACTTGGAGAATCGCCAAGAAAAGGCAGACGAATCTAGTAAGATTCACTCTAAACTGTCACAATCGTTACAATAGAAAGCGTTGATGTTATTTAAAGGGAATCTACTGACAGCGAATTTCACCACAGAATGGCAAAGTCGATACAATCCTACACTGAAAAAAATCACTTCATCTGTCAGCATTGTTTGAATGGGAAGCATTGTTGTTGTTTATGAGGAATGCTGACAGAATGACGTGAATCTCACTATACTATTGCAGACTGGTTGACTGGGGAACTCATTCACATTCTCAAAAAATATATGTCCATATATTATCATATTACTATAGATATGTTTGGGTCCCAATGTGAACATAAGCTCAATACTTGGACGTCTCAGCATTTATGGGCTGTAAAGAAGAACATCATGACAGTGGATTATGTGCTAATCTTGATCTTTTTCATTTTGGAAAACCTTGGATAGGCTCCCTCTTCTTAGGATTAGCTGTATGTTTTGTACAAATTGTAACATATTAAAATTCGATAAGCAAGCAAAATCGCTAATTGAAAGAATTTTATAGGTCTGGAGCAAAACAGCCATTCTATTATCGCCAAGTGTGATAGCAACAAGTGAAAGATTAGATAATAACGGGTACCATGGCTAAAATTAGAACAGCCGAATAAAAAAGAATTTTATTTAACATTGATAATCCAATCTTTGGAAATAATATGCTCCAGAGATTTATATAAATTATTGTACAAGAGCAGTGAATTGCGGGAGCTCCTGAGCGAGCCTATAAGAATTTTGTCTAAGTTGTATTCTAAGAACCACAACCCGAGACATATAATTTCTTACTCATGCTTTACCGACTGCAGCCAAGCCAGGCAACCGTTATTCACAAAAATAACGTTACAAAATTTGTAGAAAAATGAGAAATTGTTTCAATTTGAATGCTAATCAATTAATAATAATGTTGAATACCTTTCAGCTTTCCTCCCTGTTTTCAATAATATTATTGTTAGCGCATAGCTTTCAATGGTGGGGTGACCCAAGGGTAGTTCACCTCGCCGTATATAGTCCAAAGTTCCCTAATGGTAAACTGGACACCAAGGTTATAGTGAGGACAATACTTTAAATTTACACTTTTCACTTCAAAATAAAGTTCTTTTTGATGTTAAAAAGTGCAAAAATATACAAAAACTGAAACAAAACACAAAACCACTAAACCTGTTTTCAATATTTGACGTAGTAGAAGCTTTCGGGCTTGCAGACAGCAATTGATTTGGATTTCCGTTCAACATATTTTATCTTTCTCACTGACTTCTACATTATTATCATATTACTGAGGAACAGTGATAGAATATTTAAATGGGATGATTACGCAGTATGATAGAGGATAGAATGTATCCTTTTTCTATAGTAACTAGTCTCTAGTCTTACTAGAGAGTAATTTTTTTATAGTATGCCTTTTTATTGTGTGAACTTCAGATTGAATAACAGTAGAATATGAGAATGAATAAAGCTTGGAAAAAACAATTATTGCAAAGAATTGAAATTCTAGAGAGATTTTGAATGAGTGATATTAATATGAAGTGAAGTTTGTAGTGTTGACACGAATTCGATAAATAAAAACCATTGTTCTTGATTAGTAGTGAATGCTTACTAATGAATTCTGTTCTGCTTTGCTCTAAACCATTCATGATATAGATATGTTTGGGTCCCAATGTGAACATAAGCTCAATACTTGGACGTCTCAGCATTTATGGGCTGTAAAGAAGAACATCATGACAGTGGATTATGTGCTAATCTTGATCTTTTTCATTTTGGAAAACCTTGGATAGGCTCCCTCTTCTTAGGATTAGCTGTATGTTTTGTACAAATTGTAACATATTAAAATTCGATAAGCAAGCAAAATCGCTAATTGAAAGAATTTTATAGGTCTGGAGCAAAACAGCCATTCTATTATCGCCAAGTGTGATAGCAACAAGTGAAAGATTAGATAATAACGGGTACCATGGCTAAAATTAGAACAGCCGAATAAAAAAGAATTTTATTTAACATTGATAATCCAATCTTTGGAAATAATATGCTCCAGAGATTTATATAAATTATTGTACAAGAGCAGTGAATTGCGGGAGCTCCTGAGCGAGCCTATAAGAATTTTGTCTAAGTTGTATTCTAAGAACCACAACCCGAGACATATAATTTCTTACTCATGCTTTACCGACTGCAGCCAAGCCAGGCAACCGTTATTCACAAAAATAACGTTACAAAATTTGTAGAAAAATGAGAAATTGTTTCAATTTGAATGCTAATCAATTAATAATAATGTTGAATACCTTTCAGCTTTCCTCCCTGTTTTCAATAATATTATTGTTAGCGCATAGCTTTCAATGGTGGGGTGACCCAAGGGTAGTTCACCTCGCCGTATATAGTCCAAAGTTCCCTAATGGTAAACTGGACACCAAGGTTATAGTGAGGACAATACTTTAAATTTACACTTTTCACTTCAAAATAAAGTTCTTTTTGATGTTAAAAAGTGCAAAAATATACAAAAACTGAAACAAAACACAAAACCACTAAACCTGTTTTCAATATTTGACGTAGTAGAAGCTTTCGGGCTTGCAGACAGCAATTGATTTGGATTTCCGTTCAACATATTTTATCTTTCTCACTGACTTCTACATTATTATCATATTACTGAGGAACAGTGATAGAATATTTAAATGGATGATTACGCAGTATGATAGAGGATAGAATGTATCCTTTTTCTATAGTAACTAGTCTCTAGTCTTACTAGAGAGTAATTTTTTTATAGTATGCCTTTTTATTGTGTGAACTTCAGATTGAATAACAGTAGAATATGAGAATGAATAAAGCTTGGAAAAAACAATTATTGCAAAGAATTGAAATTCTAGAGAGATTTTGAATGAGTGATATTAATATGAAGTGAAGTTTGTAGTGTTGACACGAATTCGATAAATAAAAACCATTGTTCTTGATTAGTAGTGAATGCTTACTAATGAATTCTGTTCTGCTTTGCTCTAAACCATTCATGATAAAAATCATGAGACTTTGAATGAGTGATATTAATATGAAGAGAAGTTTGTAGTGTTGACACAAATTCGATAGATGAAAACTATTGTTCTTGATTAGTAGGGAATGCTTACTAATGAATTCTGTTCTGCTTTGCTCTAAACCATTCATGATAAAAATCATTTTAAACATGCTACTATTTTACGCTACTATTTCTCGTTGTCTCGTGTAGTAAAACAAACATAGCACCCTGTTTAGGCTACCAAGTATACGATGGCGCGAAAGCCAACTGAAATGATGACAGAACTCCGTTCATTTCTCCACATTTTTATTGTTAATTTTTCATTTTTAACGCCAGTTGTGCGCGCTGCGTTACAGTAAGGGCCTGACAAACAATGCATGACCACAGAACTATATGTGTGTATATCACTTCACTACAATATGTATTGTTCTATGTATATGACAGCTTGTCGAGCTCTGAATTTTGAAGTCTGCCTTGTAAACAATGAGTGGCAAGGTTGGGAAGGGCATAGGTAACACAGGAGAATGAAACAGAAAGTGGAAATGAAAAGAAAAGTGGCTCATGAGAGAGAAAGAGAGAGAGTGGGTGAGAAAGAGATAGGGAGGGTGAGAGAGAAAGAAGAGGAATGGAAGAATGAAAGAAGAGTTGCGGTTAGCATTTTAGGGAGAAGTTATTCATAGCTTTCAAACTTTAAAAGGACAAACATGCAAAGTGACCTTCGACCTATTATATAGGGCACCATAAAACTGAATTATGCAACTGAAATTTGTACCTTCGCTATTCTGGATCTAAAGTAGTAATCTGTTGTCATCTTTAGTATTTTATAAAGTAAGGGTTGACTGGGTATCAGAATTTTATAAGATGGAACAATTTATTATTAGGGTGATTGTGCAATATAGAATTTCTACCACATAATCTGATTTCTAATGGAATAGGATAAATGCATTTTATGCATCCATCCATTTTCAAGTATTATACATAATTTACCTCAAGCCAGCTCCATAAACTGGCAAGTATTGGTGAGCTTAAAATTACTTTCTGGTGATTTGGAAGTTATCTAGGAGCGTGGTTCATTTAATGTTTCAACTTTATTTCTCCTAAAATCCACACAAAATCCTAGGGCTCATACCGACATTATTATCTACAAAAAAGGAATTCCTAGACATCGCCAATTACAGTGATAGCGAGAGTAAACGATTTCTCATAATTAAAAGAGAGAAGATGTGAATTTCTCAATTCATTATCAAACATGGTGAGAAAGTCCTAGATATGATCACTCTAATGACTGCATTATCACATAGAAATAAGAATACAAAGAAGTAGAATAACGTTGTAAAATCATTTTAATAGGAATTCCAAATAAATGCAGTGGAAAAAAAGAAACAGAATAAGGATGAACCGGAGCGGGATATTGGGAAAAACAACAGAGAAATTGAGAGAAAACACAGAAAAAGTGAAATAATTCGTTGATGGCAAAAGGTTACAGAATTAAGAAGAATAAACAGAAGCATAATTCATGAAAAACACATCACCTCCACAATATACAGCAAAAACATAACGAGGAGGAGTCAAGAAAAACAAACAAAAAATTGGGAATATCAACAGAATACTCGATAGAAGAGACATGAAGTGTAGGGTTGGAAAGAGAGGAGAGAATATTTTTCTGGGAAATGTCGGGTCATACGAAGAGCATTGAGCCCTGATTACATAGCGCTATGAAAAATCGGAGAACGTGTTTACGAAGCTCGACTTATCTTGTAAACAACATCAAGTCGATATTGCTGACTCCATACCGTCGATGAACTCGCTTCATTCCCTCGAAAACAGGATCTCGCTCGAAAAACCACCCTTTCCTGAGCGGGGATGACAGGAAATGTGCTGAGAAAAACTCGGAATCCTAGATTTTTCACTGGCATGGAACTTTCCAACGCTGGAGGTTCTCGGAAAAGCAAATGTAACCTGTCGTTGGGTCTACAGTGAGATTTTGTTTTTGATGTCAGCACTGGCTATATGGGAAAGTTGGATGTTATTTGTAAGGAATGCTGACTGATAGAGGTGAATTTTAATACATTAGAGATGTTGTAAGGTTGTTTCTGGGGAGGTTTTGAATGAGAATTCCGATACCCCAGCTGCACCTGTAGACCAGTTACAACTCTTCTAGTTCTAGATTCATTCTTTACTTTTATAATCATTATTCTTATTTATTATTCAACGATAATAAGACGAAACTCAGTTTGAACCATTCATTTATCTATTACTCTTCAAAAAATACATAATCAAGTATTATCTACAACTTCAAATCTTGTGTTGTATCTATATGAATTATTATTAGGCTATCTATTTATTTATTTATTCACGATACAAATGACATTGATGTGATAACCTTGGTAGATAGATGATAAGGTAGTCCTCATGATATTTTTCTTCCAAGTTTCGGTGATAACGGCACAGTCCAACATAAGGAGTTTGAAGAGGTAACCGTCCATTCTTCATGAAGGATTTGAAAGAATACCTTCTTGATTAGGTCTTGAACGGAAAATATGGATGTGATAAGAGCTATGATGAAAAAATAATTCACTTGACGTTTCAGGTAGAATCCAAACTTCAGGGATCTATTGGATAAGAATTAATAATATTAATAGTCAGCTAGTTATTAGAATAAGAATCAGACCCGTATGCAGATACTCGGTTTAAACGGAGAAATGTTCGTTTAAACCCCGTATAAAAATAATATTGTTATGATGAATGCAACCAAATGTATTGTATTGTTGTAATTCATTCCGTTCTATTTTTTGTATGTAAGCTCAGGTTGACTATAGATTATAACACTTTGGAGATTTTAATGTCGTTCAGCGAGTTTTCCCAAGGATGAGACCTAATGCAACGAATTTTTATATCATAAACCTTCTATGTTCCAAATTTCGTGGAAATCGTTAGAACCTTTTCCGAGATCCGTTGAACATAAATATCCAGATATAAATAAATACAAATAACCAGAAAAATAACCAGATATAAAGATACAGAAATTGCTCGCTTAATATAATGGGATATTAACTGTTAAGTAAATTCTTGTGAAAATAATGTTCATTGATATGTGTGTATTTATATTCGAATTTACATGATTTGTATATGGTACCTTGTCAAGCTGCCTCTTCGAGGTTCGCTTAAGGTAGCTTATTTATTCAATAAACGTATTCACTATTCTATTCTACCATATCTACAAGTAACCGTGGTTTAGCGTTAAACGTAGTGCTAGCATGTAGTGTTAGTGTGTAGTGTTAGCATGTGACCCTAAAATATTAGCTTGTATTTTCCCATGCAACAGGGCCATGGGATGATGACATCCTACATCATGACTGTCATTTAGTTGGTAAAAATACATACACAAGGAGGAGCAAAAGTAATACGCAATAGTATGACTTTTTATTACGTCATTCCAAGTCATTCGACCGCAATGAGAAGGAGTAGGATGAAAATGAGGTGGAGGAGGAGGAGGAGGTGGTTGTGAAGGAGGAGGAGTAAGAGGAGGAGAAAGAGGAGGAGGATGAAGAGAAGTGGGAGGTGGAAATGAAGGAGAAGGAGGAGTAGAAATGTCATTCACCAGTACAGACACCCACTTCAAGTTTTATAACACATTGTTAGCAATGTGTGAGTTTCCAAGGAGGGATGGCACATTGTCATCCCTGTGGGAGTATTATAAGGGCGATGTGTGATGTGTGCAGTAACGTACCTGGAAATGCCTTGATAAGAAAGTGCCCGCCTGATCAATCTTCAGAGTGATGACGTTTTCGCGGCAATGTACACTCTGTTCACAACACCAGGCACCAGCTACCTTCCACTTTTCCTCCTAATATTTATTCTAGTCTCTTCATAACTTGTACAAACAAGGGGTGTGAGTGCCGTGTATGCAGATTCCCCCCCCCCCACAACTGCATGTTTCTATAGACAGAACAATCAAGAAAAAATGGATTATCAACATCTACATGGGTTACTTTACTTTTCATAATATAAAATGGATGTTTTCGTAATTGAAAATGTGTAGATATCTATTGTTTGTTGAATAGTAACCTGATTGAATGGAACAATCTGCTCTGTATGGAGTTGGAAACAACCTTACTATATTTTAGATACTACATGTATTTATTGAAAATTCCTAATGGAATACGTGTCATATCTTCGATAAACCTGTTCCTAAGAAATACACATCGTATGTATCTTCAATACCTAACATGAAGTATTTCGTCATGAAAAGCGACTTCTATGACAAAAATATTGTAACATGTTAGACTGAATTATATAAATCATCATGAATTGAATGAAAGGATAGTTTCAATCAATGTGATAGAAAATTATCTTCTTTCAAATGTGATTTCATTCATACAAAAGCAGAACTAACCTTGTCGATTATAAAGTACAGATATCATTAGAACTGGAATGATAACCGAATATCGCGTAATCATTCCTTGTAAGAGTGGTAGACAAATTTACTCCCTCCTCCGCCTTCTGTTTTTTTCTTTTTTCTTTATTTATTGATACAATAAGTACACCATCAAAATAATAGGGAGAGAGAAAATGAGGTAACCTTGAGCTATTCCTCTCCCAAATTTAGATAAGTTTACACATAGCCCGAAATAGATTAAGTCTTATAGTTGTTCAATTGGGCTATGTCTTGACAGTGTGAACAATACTCAACTCAGAATTTGGCTAATAGGTGGCAGCACTTGTTGGATACCTAATTTGGTCTCGATTCCACCTACTCTCTCCTGATTGGTCGACAGTTTCTAATCTAGCTTGGAGTTCTGCCAATAGATGGCAGCAGATGCTGTGTAATATTTCCAACTCACTCCTGATTGGTCCACCTTTTGAGATGCTTGTAATTCTGAACTCCATCTCTTGGTTGCATCACTTTCTAGGTGATGATTTCAAAATGAAAGGTTTCTGTTTCATGTTTTAAATACATTGAGAGAATTGAATTCATTTGTAGAAATTTAGTACAGGAAATCAATCCTCCATTGGTTTGTCGATTATGATTACAATCCAAATTCTGAGTTGAGTATTGTTCACACTGTCAAGATATAAGCTAATAAAAACTATTGTCATATTATCAAATGAATGAATAAATGAGCTACCTCCTCATAATTATGATAATAAAACTTTTTATTGCCAAAAACAATGTCTACTAAAGATAATGAATAGTCTAGAATAAATATAAAATAATAATTATGAATATTATATACATTTCAATTCAATGACAATTATGACTCTCATGGAATTATTTGAACACTAAATACCTGCTCTTCATTGAAAGTTGTAAGATATTCTCATTTAGGTTAAGAATTTAGGAAAGTGATTTAATTTGAAATGTAATGTATAACATTATGATAACACTGATATCGCCACCTTCAGGTTCAAAGTCAATAAATCCATGTACCTTTTATTAAATTGATATATGCTCAGGTCACAACAATTTTCAAGAAGCCTCATGAATTGAATATTCCATTTTTATCGTTTCAAAAGTGATTACTCAAAGATTGATGAAATAACAATTCCTCAGTAATCAGCATTCCTTACAAGATACTATTAATGTTTCCGAGCTATCCAATGCTGACTGTGTAGAATGTATCTCACCATAGCAAAACCAATCTTGGGAGAAAAACTTTCATGAACTTACAGAAGTATAACTTGGCAATAACCCAGTACTTGCCATGGAATTATGGCGCTGGAAGGTACTAACACCCACCATTGTGAGACTAGAAGTCATTTCAGGCTTTGCTATATGTACTTTTCCAATATCTGTGGCAATCTCGTGTATATTTGTGTATAGTTGTGGGCTGTTGTAAACGTGACCATTCCTATCTCTACTACTACCCGCTATCCCCTAGCATCAAACTTCCATGAATGGCTAGTTATTGAGTCGTATAGTACTGTGGAGACATTTCCAACCAGATATTTTTCTTCTTCTTCTTTCTGTGTCATTCCTTTCCTCTCTCATTCGTTTTATCGCTCCTTTCACTCTTCTTCATCTACCTACTAACGTCTTCTTTCACTCTTCTCCATCTTTCATACAGCCTCCTTCTCTCTTACTTCTTCTAGTCTCTTATTCTTGTCTCCTACTTCTTCTTCTTCTCGTTTCAGCCGTTACAACAGCTACTTGGTACTTGCATGAAACCTTATACAGTTTCCGCCGGTTCAATTTGACAACACTCTCTGCTTCTCGCGATACGATTCAATTTTGTGGCAGAGATGCATGCTTTCAACAACAGATGAGTAAATACAGTGACACTGCAGCACTTGACGGGCTTTAATGTTGAAGGGGTGATGAAGAAGGAGGAGGAGGAGGAAGAGAAGAAGAAGAAGAAGAAGAAGAAGAAGAAGAAGAAGAAGAAGAAGAAAAAGAAGAAAAAGAAGAAGAAGAAGAATAAGAAGAAGAAGAAAACAAAGAACAAGGAGAAGGAGAAAACAAAGAACAAGGAGAAGGAGAAAGGAAAGAATAATAATAATAAGTAATAGAAGAGGAAGAATAAGAAAAGTAGTTGGATGAAGCGAAGGGGAGATATGAGATGCAGAAAAAGAAGGAGGATAGGAACAAGTATTTGGTGATGGTGGTGGGTGGGAGAGATGTAGGAGAAAAGAAGGTTTGGAATGGAATAAGAAGATCTTGTAGAGGGAGAAAGTAAAGAAGATGAACCCGTATGAGAGAAAGATGGGAAAATGAGATTTATTCATACTTTCAACACTAAAAGCAGGGATTCCCTGACGTCTCCAAATACATTCTATGCAATTATTCACCCTGAGAATATCACACATGCTCGTAAGATTCACTGCAAATTGTCAGGATTTGTCGAATGGTAAGCGTTGAGGTTATCTATAAAAAATGCTGATAGACAGTTTGAAGTAAACCTCACTATACATCTGTGCTGCTTCTGACCTCCACTGGAAAGTCTATTCAAGTATTCCTATTGGATTATTCTGTTTTGTTTGTTTTTGCTGTAATTTACATTCCATTTTTTCTCACCTCCGTACTTCTCTTCTACAGTGAGAGTGCACTTTATTGAGTTCCTACACGTCAAAATTATTATATTGAATTAGTAAATTGTTTCGTTTCTTTTTGTTTCATTGAAATATGTTTAATTTTATTCTGTAAACTAGGCTATTGTAAACTAGGCTATATAAACTAAGCATTGTAATCAATTTGTTTCTTTTTGTGGAAGATGTGTATTTTTGTTTAGATTGCTTAATGGCATAAGATAATACTATTTATGTAAGTAGCTCTATATAGTACTTGAAGCAGCTGAATCGTTTTTCTAATATATTTTCTGTAATTCATAAGACGAACCACTCCTCGACGCAGGCCTAGCCTAATGAGGAGTGCACTTGATATTTTTTGTGTTATTATGCTTTGTAAAATTGTACAATGAAGTGAATAAAAGTTATTATTATTATTATTATTATTAGTATACAGGTGTGTCCCAAAACTTCAATAAATTCAAAAAGTGAATTGACAACCACTTCCCTCCATTTAAACGCATTACTCAGCAAATGCTGCTACCTAGTGGCAATGATCGGAGTTGAATGCATCACAAACATGTCAACCAATGAGGAGATAGTAGTATTTCCGCCAGGAATCGCTCGTGTTCCAATTTGTGCCAGGTTGAGCTAATTTGATTACACTGTGTAATAGCTGCGTTTACACCATCCTTATAGATTCCATTAGATTGAACATAACTTATCATACACATCATGAACATATGTGTTTGTCAAGTTCCGTTCAATCTAATGGAATCTTTATGGATTAAGTTATTAATATTCTGTTGATAACTTTGGTGTAAACGCAGCTTAAGTTTGTCTTATATGTTTTCATGTGCAGTGTATCTGTAGGTGATTCAGACTGTGTGTCACATGTGTGTCTACCAGACGCTAGATAAATGAAAAATCGTGTTCTCTGTCAAATTTTCAGGATTATTGTTATCATTATATTAATTATTTCTTCCTAATTTTCCAGGTGAGGACACATCACTGCGTTTCTCAGTGAACCCAGGTGCTGGGGACACAGGCTTCAAGCAATGGCTGTCCGGCATGAAAATGGTCGCTCAGCTCCCCGAGGGAATCCCGCAGGAGTTTCGAAGAACGGTAAGTCAGCAGATAGTCCACAATTTCAATATTTCTGGATCAATTTATCACAGAACAATTGCATACGATACAGTAAACTGTAGTTGTATATTACAGTAATGAATGTTTCTCGTTTGCTCGCTACTTGTAATCCATATAGTCAATTAACAATGAGGGAGACTACTCTTCGAACTCTGAGGAGTGAAACAAAAACGGTCCAAAATTATCTTTAGATGAAATGAGTTTGAGATTTCAATTCATCTTGAGGCTACTTATCACTGAAGCCTAGATGGTGAGTAGTAATACAATCACGGACTCACAACTGCATCCCTGAGTGTTTTGAACATCAACAAAACGCTACTATCCATTCCAATAACGTTTGATCAACCAGCTGAGTTATTGCCAGCTATTTGAGACAAGAGCCTAGCAGAAGACCTCATTTATAATTGTGAATACAGCAATCATTATTATCTCAACTCCCGCTACCAAACAACTGGGAATATTCTTATTAGTCCACATCTGTAGACGTCTGAATTTATAATATGCCACCATACAATGGAATGGATGAATCACGAAAATCAATCTCGATTTCTATCACGAGCTGCTATAGTGAAGTTGACGTTATAATGGCAGTGTTTGATTAGCAATGGTATTGCTATTCTTGTCTATCATTCAACAAAGCAGATAGCGCTATCTCTTTCTCGTTTTTTCTGTTGCCAGATCGTCTTTTAACAATGTAGAATTGATAATTGATTAACAAGATATTTAATCTTGGTCATGAAAATTCATTACGTTTTAATTAAAAAATATAATTCCTTGCTTAATAAAATAATATCGGGGCACCGAGCTTCGCTCGTTATTTTTATTCATTGATGAACAGAACACAATTCTCTAAAATGATCGTGTCTATATTTCACAGCTGGCTATTATGTCATCTTAAGAATTTCGGGGTTTCGATATTTTGATTTTCACATACTCACTCGCTCACTTACTTTTTTACTATCCACAGCTGTTTCAGCCAAGGATGAATTATCCTTTTAATGTCGTTCAGCAAGTTTTCCCAAGGATGAGACGTAGTGCAATCGATTTTTTATATCATGAACCTACTATGTTCCAAATTTCGTGAAAATCGTTAGAGCCGTTTTCGAGATCCGTTGAACATAAATAACCAGATTTAAATATAAGTTACATCTTGAGAATCTACAGCAGTCAGCAGTTTCTATACAACTTCTTGGAACTCTCCTGGGACTGTTGAGCCAGCTTTCTCACACATTGATCGTCAGTCCTGCTTACAACATCGAAGCGAGAGGTACTCACTTTATCATAATTCACTTGTTTAAATTGTTTTATTCCAAATTTTGTGTTTTGTAAAAATAAAGATTTCTTTTTAAAAAGAGATCCAGCGGAACGCATTATTTAGCTTATATAAAAATACAGAAATTGCTCGCTTAATATAATAGGTTAATTGATTATTTTAAACGAGAATGAGCAGTTGATATTACATCAATAAAGCTGTATCAGCTACCGTCCATTGAAGACATTGACAAGACAGAGGTTCGGCAACGTTGTTCTGCTATCTTTCTCCACTACCATCATAACGTGAGCCTCACTGTAGCTAATGCATTCGATTTAATATCTATTTAACGACAGGCCAGTCTGATTTCATGTAGATAATTTCAAAAACCACTAAACATTTACTTTCTGGTGCATCAGAAACAATGCAAAACTCTCAATACTATCTTCAACATCATCATTCATCATATACCATTATTCATATATCATCATTTATCACTATTATTGATCATCATCTACCATTTCACACAAGTTACGATCACGATGAAGGCATCATCCTATACAATAAGTATCATCTCAACAGATACTTGTTTTTTGAGTAGTATTGTATAATACCATAATTACTTAATTATTAAGTCTAGGGATTCACTCTTTTGAGTCTATAACTATATAGAGTTCTTCTGTGATAACACATACGAGAACAATGTCTCGTACAATGTCACGATACAGGTACAATGAGAGAAATCAAATGTCAACTCAAAGGTTAAAGGTATACATTATTTACTCGGTCTATTGTAATACAATGCCACAATACTAGCACAGATGAACAACACAATATTATTATTCCTCAACAAATCAATCAATCGAATAGAATTTCCATCGGTTGAGGAAACAACGCAAACAATTATGATTGGTTAAGTGGATGAAAGCAAGCCGTTTGAAGTAACTTCAAAGAGACCAGTGGCCCGGTAATTAGTCTTGTGTAGTTGTATCATTGGCAGACAGTCTCTGCTTTAATCAAAGCCTTTGTAATCCTGGTTGACTTCAATAATTGACACAGTGCGACTGTGACGTCACACAACAGGATTAGCTCGGATCACACACAGGAAATAGAGCATTTAGAATATAATCCTGCAGGGAGATCCATCAGTGTGATGGAGTTGCAATTCGATAAACGTGTCGTCACGGTAGTTATTAGTTTCAAATGAATTATTCTGCGGGCAAAGTTCGTTGATTGGGATGGCTCACTATGAGTTTGGTGAATATGCAATCGGATATGAACTTTTAAAGTAATTTTCATGTATTCTCAGTAGATTGGAATAGTTCACCGTGTTTTTCGTTAGCGAAATTAACTTTTAAAAGTAAATTTAGTAATTCTCAGTAGGTTGGAATAGTTCACTGAGATTTTGTTTACTCAATTGGGTATGATTTTTTTTGATAAATTTTCGTGTTTTCTCCACAGATTTCAATAATGCTCTATGAGCTCATGAGTATTTGATCAGATATGAACCTATTTACTGTAACTTTGATGTATTCTCAGTAAATTAGAATTGTGTTCTGGTTCACGTTCGATTGGATACGAACCCTTTTTAATATTACTTTCCCATGCTTCGTCTTTGAATTGAATTAATAAAAATGATATTAAATAGAAACAACTTATCAAAACATTTTGAGATAGAAGTTTCGGTTGTTACGGTTACGCCAATATCAATATCTATAGTGAACTGAAAGCTTAAACATAGAGACGCTTTTTAAAAAAAATAGATACTTGTCACAAATTAAACTTTAAAACATAGAAAGTATAAATTACGAGAATGTTCCGCATTACAATTCAATACATTCAAAAATAAAATATAAACATAATTATCTAAGAAAACAAACCATGGGTTCTCTAGTGAGAGTCTACGTGTTTTAATGTTGCAAAGGGTAAAATTACTGATTAGCTTCAGAAGGTAGAAAACTAATAGGAAATTCTATACTGAATGAATTCATAAACCTTTCAATAACGTTATATGTCCAATAAAAAAGAAGTAACATTTTACTCCATTCTTGAAACTAATTTGTAGCTATTTTCAAAGAATCGTTTCTTCTGTAGTGTGATCCATTTCAAACTTTCAGCAATCTTCTAAGATTATATCAACATTCCCCCTCTAACCAATGCTGACAGTATTTAGTGATCTCACAATAGATGAAATTGTCAACTGTCAATATTGTCGAGTTATCCATGAAGGAGAAACATTCATGTTGGAAATATATGCTTAATGGGTATCCTAAAAGTCCTATTCATTTGTGGGGGTAATTCGATATTCAGTTTTCTACAACAATTATTGAAATCAAATTAAACTCATCCGAAACCCTTTCATGTATCAATCAGTTTAATAGAGTTATGGATGATTTTTATCTAATTGGATAATTGAATATACAATATGAAGAGTTTTAAACGTGGTCCATTCATGGACAAGTCGTCATGTATCCTCTATAGCCCACCTCCCTAATAGCTCGACACTGTTGTCCTTTGAACTGAGTTACTGCTAATATCAATTGGTACAATTAACACGACCCATTTATGGATGGTGTTTGATTGATTGTCAATTAGAGACATTAATTTCTCCCCTATCTTACCAATCATCACCAACTGGAATTGATGCTGTGAATCTCATTTGGGAGTGAATTAATTATCTTGTTCAAATATTTGAATATTTCCTATTTTAATGATTATAATGTGAAATATTTCTTCCAAGTTTGGTTTTGAAGAATCTAAATTTGAAAATCTACGGTTTGAAAATAATTGAAGACTGAACATTTTGAGAAGTGAATAACTACAAGGCTTTGTCCTATTTCGGACTATGTGTAACCTTATCTGAATTTGGGAGAGAAATAGCATGAGTTCAACTTATTTTTTCTCTCCCTATCATTTTGATGATGCAGGTCTACTCATTGTACCAATCAATAAAGAATAAAAACGTGAAAAAATCGTATAAAGATTTATTTGGCATAGAATGCTGAACAAATAAACGAAAAGCAATGAAGATTCAATTACTTGAGTAGGATGGGTGATGAAAATAGAATATATGATTTGAATGTATGAGAAGAGGTGATGAATCGTACTATTCAAATGTATGTGTAGAGAAGATGTTAAATCGTACTTTCGGTAAGCATATATAATATGAGCTAAAAAATAAGTAACTTCCAACTGAGTGGACTCTTAAATGAATGAAATAAGTCATACTTTCAAATAAGTGAAAAGTCTTTGCAAAATGTCAAGATACAGTACGTTATATATATTGAGGCTGGAGTAGAAACAGTAAGTTAAAAATTGTTTGTCAAATGATGCAGAAAGAATAGAATAAATTTTTACTGTAGTGGAATCAAATTTATCTACGGTAGTAATGATAAACTTTGATATTAAGTGGAAAGACATAGGCTTTCAACTTTCAACTTTCAACTTTCAAAAGGCTTTCGCCTTTCAACAAGGCGGCGGAACACGTGTTGCGTGCTATACATGCACGTGTTAACGTGTTAATCATGTGAATGGATGAGTGGTATATCACCACATCAATGATTAATGTACAAAGTTTAAACTCTCAAAGTGTTTCAACCAGAATATGATAAATTATCGGATTCGCATTGGATTGAATACTATTCTACTCGTAATTTTCTATCTTTCTCGATAATATTGTGATTTATGTGGAATTGTTACACACTCCAATTGTCGCAACACTTTCATTGTAGATTCATATTACAATATTATTCATTCAAAAGTATGGCTATAATATTATTATTGTTTCGGAAGGATATTACCCACATTTATTAAAAATATTGCTATAATGATGTACAAGAGATAACTTCCATTCTATTGAAGTGGTCTAATCGAAATCTTATATTTAACTTCTAACTCAGTGGTTGGTGAGATAAATAATATTTACAAGGAAGATGACACAATACGTATTGAAACATGTTTGTGGGTGTTTACAAAATAATAAAATTAGTGATAGTTGACTTTATTAGAAATCCATCCTTCACTCCTAGTTAGTGTAAATCAATGAAAATGAAATTATGGAAAAATCAATGTCATTCATGTGAAATATGCAATCTAGCCATCCTGAACATTTAGTAATGATAGTAATTAATGCTAGAGAAATTATAAGCCTACCCGTACATGAATGGCATCTGTGCTTTGTGATTCAAGCCTAAACGAGTGGAATGAATCCTTTCAAATGCTTCGGATTGAAACTTCTCCACAGTCAGCTAACGACATCGCCCAAATTATAATTTAATTTGCCTTCCGATACCCTCATGAATAAAGTTGGAACTGTGATGAGGGAATCATAGGTGTTTCAAAATAACTTTTCTCCTTCCAAGTTGCAACGGAAGATAATCTGTTCGGAGTTCAGTTCTAAAAGTTGGAAACAAGATTAAAGTTGTTATATCATATACTAGAACTTTATTTGAAGACTGAATTTCATTCCATCCCGTAGGATTAGAAATTTGAGTGGGAAAAGTAATTGATAGCTTACAACATTTACTTCCGAAATATTTAATTAATTGTCTTTTAATATTGATGAAAGTAATAAGTTTTTGTGCTTCCCGTTTTTCTAAATTTTGTAACGGCAATTTAACTGAATTTTGATAGCAATATAAATTCAATATAAATCGAGCGAGTTCTCCAGCCCGTGAGCCTCTCTAGTAAACAATAACATACATAATACTTCTGGATTCAGGCCAACTTAATAATAAATTGATCAATGAAGTCTAGAGAAAGCCGTTCAAGCTCTGATCAAATGCTCAAATCCTGAAATTGATATTTCATACTGCACTCGCACTCTCATCCCAGAAAATAAATAATCGACAGTAAATTCACTCCAGGCATGTATTTTTTGTAGGCAAGCAGAGAATTTCGCTTGGAGTGGCGCCAAACTAAGCAATGATTAATCCATACGTCACTAGAAAATCCATTAGTCGCTGAAAAAACTTCATAAAAATTGGGATCCAAACTAACCGGGTACTACATTAGTTTTTGTACTCAATAAATTCTCGTACTCAATAGCTTTTTGTTCTCAATAGTTTTTTTGTATTTGAAAGTTTTTGTACTCATTAGTCTCTCTTTTAATGAGAAGTTTTAATCAATGTGCTCATTGAGTAGTTGATACTCAATGGTCTTTGTATTCGATAAATAATGATGATTATACTAACTCTTTGCAAGTAGAAAACCTAATTATTGAACTCTACACTTGTTGTTGAGAAATACCCTATAAATAAAAAATAATAATGGATAGTAAACCAAACTTGACTCTAAATTCGTTGTTACTCCATAGATAGAAAAGTGAATTCGGCCACCATAGATTAGTTTTGTGTAAACTCACAGTTTAAAGTCAATCAGCTGAAAGTTTAAAGTCGATCAACTGACATTACATACTGACAATTGTTCCAATGGGGAACATTTTTGTTGTTTATAGGGATCCCCCTGACAGTGTAAAGTGAATCTCGCCATATCAGGCTATACCCAACTTTTAAAATTGTTGCTGCCATCTCATTTATCTTGTTTAGCCCATTGATTAACAACCTCCATCTGACTCAACTCGGGCACTTTCGGTGTGTGGGAAGTAGGGCAAATTCTAACTCTATTCCCTGACCGAACAAGGGATGTTTCATCCCTTCTAGTCCCTTACATCAGCCTCATCCCTACATCAACTGGCTACCAAACATTACCACTCGGGCTTGTAAGCTACTAGTCCCTGATTCCGAACTAGCCCGGATTTGAAGCTGGATTTGTATGTGGGATTCACCTGAATGTGTCAGCGGTCCTTATAGAATAACATTAATACCTCTCATACAACCAACGCTGACAGTATGATGTCTCAGTTGATTCACTTTGCACTGTCAGCTTTCCTGATGCTTAACATTTATGCTTCCATTTCAACAGAACTGACAGTATGGAGTGTCAGTTGATTCGATGTAGCATTGACGGCATTCCTTATGATCAATATCGATGATTTCCATACAATCAATGATGACAATTTGTAATGAATCTCACTATAGACTACTTGTTCAGCTACCGGTGTGTTGTACCATAGAGAAACGGAATACTAAACGGATATTCGTTTGTCTCTAGTTGTATGTGTCATCCGACATTTGGCTTTCCATAAATATACATCTGCTGTTACCAAGGACCATTGAATAATGAATAAATGGTACTTTCCTAATAAAACTATGAAAGGTAATCTCCCATTCCTACAGATAGGAATGATGGAATAGTTCTTGAATATAAATTTGTATTGTATATAAATTGTAACCTCTCTTTAATATTAAGGAGGAATTTCCGTATTCAAGTGGATTCGAAACTGGCTTTCAGAAAGCCAGTTAGGTTTCGAATCCCGGCCCGGACCAAAAATATGATTTATCATTCTCGGGCCATTCGTGTTTCAGAAAGGCACATTAAGTCATAGGTCCCGGCTGGCCTAGTAACCATTTAATAACATTACTTACAAATTTTAAGAATCAATTCTATGTTTCATCTGTCACTAAAGAAAACCACATCCACAGTGAAAATAGCAGATAATATATAATAATATACAGAGTGGGTGAAAAGTCCGAGAATGGCTTAATATCTCATACACAAAGGTAATTTGACGGTGGGTGTGATTGGGGATCAGATTTAAAAAACGACTTGAAATGACTTTAAAAATCTGGTCCGCCATATTGAATGCAACCTCATTTTTAAATAGGAAGGTGGTCGTGCGATACATGATTTCGATAGGGAATTTCAAGAAAAAATAAATGGTGGAAACCGCATATCGATATCTCAAACCGTTTCGGAAATATTCACATTATTAATCAATACTATTCAAATCAGAAAAGAGAGAAAAAAGTCTGTGAACGGCTTAGTATCTCATAAAAAGGAGTGATTCCAAGGTGTGTGTGATTGGGGATGTTACTCGAATTGAAAATAAGTCATTGTAAAGTAGATTTTCCAATTTGAGTAGGATCCCCAATCACACCCACCATCAAATTACCTCTGTGTATTAGATATTAAGCCGTTCTCGGACTTTTTATAATAAAATAATAGGAAAAAATTGGCTTGTACACGTGCGGGATAGGAAACTCACGAATAGCGCATCATCGTGTATAAATTACCGGACCGATCAGTTTGAGATTCTGCATATAGATTCTCCATTAACCAAGGATTATATATGCCTATTTTAAATTCTTCTAGATTCCCCTTCACAGTTTACCCGCTAGTAAAAAATATGGAAGGTAATTTTCAATTTCCACATATTAGTACGATGGAAAAGATCTTGATTATAATTGATATTGTGGAACTCCTTTATACCATTGAGGAGGAGTTGCTGTAGTCGAGTGGATTCGATGCTGGCTTTCAGGAGCCAGGTTTCGAATCACGGCCCGTACAAGATATTTATTAATTATCACTCTCAGCCACCCTTGTTCCGGAAGGGCACGTTAAGTCGTCAGTCCCGGCTGATCTTGTGGTCTTATAATAACATTTTTTCTGTTCTTTTTCCAAATTATTCCTTTAATATGTGAATTTTTTCTATTTAAGTGATAATAATGTGAAATATCTGTTCTATTTTTGTTTTGAAGCATCTTAATTTGAAAATCTACTTTGTGAACTTATCTAACGACTGAAAATTTTGTGAAGTGAAGAACTACATGACAAACTTTTCGGACAATGTGTAACCTTATCTAAATTTGGGAGAGGAATAGCACAAGGTTACCTTATTTTCTCTCTCCCTATCATTTTTAAGATGTATTGTATTAATGAATAAAGAATAACAGAGAATTTCTTAACTGGGAATTCCCGTACGGGATTGGAAATTCACGAATGACTTATCTGAACTACTGGACTGATTAATTTGAAATTCTGCATATAGATCCTCAATTCACCGAGGCCTATTACAAATCCTTCAAGATTTAAGTAGGTCAAGTTTCCAGTTTGTCAAGTTTTCAATTGAACCCTTGCGGAGCACGGGTTGCATGCTGGTAATTAATATGAGTTAATAGGAATAGAATAAAGAGAATGATTTTTCTCATTTTCCAAAACAATCAATTTCAAACGGTTTGCCAGTACAGTAAACACGAAACCAATATTATGCTTTAAAGAGCATCACAATACCTCAACCGTTAACATACAGGCTTCACAATAAAAAACAATATATAGTGCCACAATGGACTCAATCTGTTTGTTTCACATGAAAAAGGCGAATTAAAAATGTATTCTCCTGTCAGATTTCATGGTCAATGCACAAATAAAACTGTGTAGCTAGACTCCAATTTATATAAAAGCTCCTCTATTTCTACTCATTGACCCGTTAAACGTTGTGTATTGCAATCCCATTCACGGCAGAAAATTGGAAGTCCATTCACAGGCTGTACGTTTTCCATTCAATAGATACAATATCACTGTTGTAAAACTGAGAATATAGGCCACAGTATTCATGTTCGAACGGTCAAATTTGTATGGGAATATAATACGAATATGTGTATTTGTGTGGATATATGAGTGTATCATGTTTTATATTTGTGTGTATATTTATAATTTTGTAGGTGAATGTGTGAATATTTTTGAACATGTGAACAGAACTTCAGTGTTATTGAGTGTATTAGTAGATGTACTACTAATAAAAAGAAATATAATCTCAAAATTAGTGATTCCCTTCCGGACGGGAATAACCTAAATAACAAAAATATTACTTCTCTATAGTGATGTCTACGTTTTAATGGCAGTGGAGAAAGATAGGAGAACAACGTTGCCGATCTTCCGTTTTGTCAATGCCTGACGATAGCTGGTTTATTGATGTAATATTAACTGTTCATTCTCGTTTAAAATAATCAGTTATTTATTAAGCGAAAAATTATATTTTTCAATAATTTCATATTGAATTTTCATAATATATTAAGATGGAATAAGAAAACTTCATTGACATGGGCTACTTTTTTAAAATTAATAATAGTATATTTCGCACCCAGAGCCGAAAATGAGACTTTTCCGGCTCGAAATCGGTTTTCAAGTCCGAGGCCGTAGGCCGAGGACTAGAAAAGATTGGGAGCAGGAAAAACATTTTCGCCCGTGTTGCGAACGCCACACAGATAAATAAACAATATATATGAGAATAATTGTTTTTCCCCCACCTACTGTCTAAAGTACACTTACTTTACTCCCTGAAACCTGATACTAAAGTGTCACTTTTTCGCTATCGGTAGTAAAAAACAGAAAAACTCCCTAGGGAGTAAAAGTGACTCCATTTAAATAACATGGGGAGCATCTCTATTTTGAAACTTACATTGTAATAGGTTAGAAGGTCTAAGCTCAGATGAGAAAGCATAATAGAGGTGTCTGTCATTGAGTCAACTGAATTCAATACCACAACCAGAAATTTGATTAACTCATGAAATATATGTTTGTATGATAATTATTATATTCTTAATATTAGTAGATGATAAAATTTATACAATTTTTAAAATATTTTATTCTATTCAAAATACCAGCCAACAAATATTTCTGATCTGCAATTCAAATCTGAACTTCGTGATCTGGAGTCAGCCATTTTTTGGTAGCTGCTCAGCTGATATAATTGTTACAACTTTTGCCAATAGATAGCGCAATCGGCAGCGCCAATCAGACGACCGGTTTTTAGGTTTTAGATTCAGGTTATGTTGTTAGGAATCATTGTCACCAATACGTAAGTTATTAGAACGATTTTATTTGCAGTTTCTATAAAAAAATGTAGATGGAGGAAAAATGTTGTGTACATCACGAGCGAAAAATACTTTTTCTCCCTCAGGAAAATTGCTTCGCCTTGGGCTTCAAACTTTTTCCCACAGGGAGAAAAAGTCGTACTTTTCACTCTAGATATACAAATAACTAATTAAGCACTTCCGAAAGCAAAAGTGGAAGGTCATAGCTCTAGCAAATCTGAGGTAATCTGGATATCAGGAAATTGTCCAAGTATTTTTATTTTTCATTCTGATTTGTCTAAATAACCTAAAAGATTATGTTCAATTATGTAAGAGGTTGAGTTTATACTTTTTTATTCTTTCAAATGACAATAGGATGATATTATTATGAATGTTCTAATTATTATCGATTAATTAACACGATTAAAAAGTTTTTTGATCAGCTGCTTTAGCACACTTGAAATCTGGCCAATCTGAGTGTCATCGTCAACAATGCTTGTTGTCGACTTCGGAAGTTTAGGTTAGAAGTTCTATCCTACTCTGAAAATCGAATTTGAATAGTCTATAATATATATCTTATCTGTATTTCATTCATCAAAATAAAATGATAGTATATTATTACAGAATACTTTATTCAATTCTAGAAGCATAAACTGATTCCGTTTCATAAACTATTCGTGGAAGCGTTCAGCACCATGGATATTGCCCAATTAGTTCCAAAATTATCCACCAGGTCTCGTGATAAACGCAGTACTATGAGGTTTGAGGTTAGATTCTATTATACACTGAAAATTGAATTTGAATAGTTTATAATATCTTATTTGTATTTCATTCTTCTAAATAGAATGATAGTATTTTATTGCAAAATACTTAATTCAATTCTAGAAGCATAAACTGATTCCGTTTCATAAACTATTATGTAAACACGTTCACATCAAATCAGAATCAGCTGACTTCAAGGCTATTTTACAGCCCTAGGGCCGTAAAAATTTTACCGGCTTGGTCAGAAAACAATCACTTTCGGCCTCCATATGACGCACGAAAACCAGATCATTACATCCAAGTGAGGCGAAAAACAATATAAAATCTTATAGCACTATTAATTTTAAATTTTTTTTTAAATAAAGGGTGCTATAAGATATCATATTGTTTTATTGAGATGGAATATTTTGTTAATTAATTATCAATTCTACACCGTTCAAGTACAATTGTTCTAGTTTTAATTATCAAGTACGATGTGGCAACAGAGCAAAGCAAGAAAAAGATAGCGCTATCCGCTTAGTTGCATGATAGACAAGAATAGCAATACCATTGCCAATCAAACACTGCCATTATATCATGGACCTCACTATAGTGAGTTTCACTTTAAACTGTCAGCATTCCCTTATGATGACATCGATGCTTCTCATTCAACTAATGCTGACAGTTAGAATGAATATCACTCGATAGTTTTGTTTTGTCGAGCCATGTGAAGCATTTTCAATAAAGCTAACGAGAGTCGAAACACAACATGTGAGTGAGGTTCAAATAGTTATTGGGAATGGGCTCTAATATTGCTGATAGGTATTGGGTAATAGTTGCTTCTGTTATGATGACTGTCTCTCAGATAGTTTGGTATTGATGGTTGAGAGAAAAAGAGAAGCAAAACAGAAAATGAGGAAACGGGTGAAGAAGAAGAAGAGGGGGGAGAATAGGAGGAGGAGGTTAATAAAAAGAAGAAGGAGGAGGAGTAAGAGGAATATGATAAAGAGAGAGAAAAGATAAAGAGGTATAGTGAAGAAGACAAATAAGTGAAAATGCAAGAGGAATGAGAGGGAGATAGAAGAACCAACAGGATGGGTGAAAATTATGAGAAAGAGCAGGAAGGAGAAAATGGTGAGTGAAGGTAGAAGAAGGATTGAGAAGAGGACAAAGGAGAAAGTATTAGGACTATAAATATATCTAATCATACTATTATTTCTATTAAACTATTAGAAGAAGAGATTGGAAAGTGATACTGTATTTGATAGATGCAGAAAAGAATATAACGAGGAAGAAAAGAGAGTGGATGAAGAAGAAATAGAAGGATCATGAAGAATGACGTGGAGTTGGTAGAACGTTAAGGATTATACTCCGTGCAAATTTACTTCAGACTTGAAGGAATTTGCGGCGCAGAGAAATGGAGGGAGATCAGCCAATTGCAGTGATAGATAGAGTCATAGGTGGAAGCGCAGTTGTCAATTTGTCGATTAGAGTCAGTCGAGTCTGTGATTGCAAAGAGGAAACTTCCTAAGTTTCACATGAGCGCTTGGATACTCACTGGATATTAGAGAACGCTGGCCGATACACAACGGTAACATAGCCACCGTTGTATCCCTGCCGCTGTATGCCTTTTCTGCTGCGCATGTCCATCCCAAGTCCGAAGTAATTCTGAACAGAGTATAGTGGGGTAATTCGGAATTTGATGAGAATAAGAAGTAGTAAGGAGAGGAGGAAAATAAAAATGAGCAAAAGGTTGAGGATGTGGGTAGGGGTAGGAGGGGGAGGAAGATGATGTGCTGGTAGGGGGGGAATGGGTGGAGAAGGTGGAGGTGGAAGATGAGGAGGTGAGAAGAAGAATGAGTGGAAGGTGAAGGAAAAAGATGAAGAGGTGAATGAGAAAGAGGAGATGGTGAAGAAGACAGAGGAAAATCTCAAAGAAGTGAAGAAAAAAGAAGAATTGGTGATTGAGAGCACCAAAAGAAGGAGGAGGAAGAGGGAAATATACTTTAGGAGATGGTGGAGGAGGAGAAGGAGTAGTGGGAGCAGGGGGAGAAAGAAGAGCTAGTGATGAGGAAGAAGAAGTGGAGGAGGATGAGGAAGAGAAGGAGCAGGAAGAAGAGGAGGAGGATCAAGGAGGAGCAAGAGGAGGATCAGTGGGAGAAGGAGAGGAAGAAAATAAGGAGGATGAACAGGAGAGCGGAGGAGGAGGAGAAGAGGAAGAAGTGAACAATCAATTGAAAATTCAATTTTCAATTTTCAATTAGTGCCAGTTGCCGAATATATTGAGCACACCGATGACAATGCATGTGAAATATGCCACATGTATTATCAGCAGTATGCCATCGATTTCACTCATTTCCAACGGTCAGCATTCCTTTCCAGTAACAACCAGGCTTCCCATTCACAGCAGTTGCTGACAGATGAAGTGAATTCCAGTGGCAATTCATCAGTGGCCGTCCGATAACTTATCATTATTAATCAGCGACTGGCAAACGAAAGCTGCTGCAGTGTGAATTGTGTTTTTATCTATTTTGAGTAGAAAGGCAATAAGAGTTGAGTAATTGATGTTTATCCACATGAAGAGAGAAAGAGGGAAAAATGAGAAATTGGGAGAGAGGGACAACTCTTTGGGAGAGCGACAACAATTGGGAGAGAGAAGACAACATTGGAAACTGATGACAAAGAACGTGCTTGTGAGAGAGAGAAAGTACGACTGAAGGAAAGTTAAAGAATAGGGAAAAGTAGAAGAAAAAATATTGAAGCTCGAATTTTCATGAGTCTGAGTTTGGCAGCAGAATAGTTTTATCTCTTCCAAGTACAGTTTACTAAACATAATGATGTTTGTTATGGAATATAGATTAAAATGGAATATGAAGAATGGCATTCTTCAAAATTGATGAATCTTAAAAATTATTTGACATAGCTGCCAATTGTTCTGTCTTTTTTGACGTATTACTTTGTGTAATCGTTTTCAAAGATTGAGATGTTATCTTGTTCTCCGTATTTTTATTTATTCCAGTTGTTTTCAATGAGCTCTATTTTTTCTTTGACATGTTTATCATACGTAGTTGTTCGAACTCACTGCCGGCACACAAGTTGTTCTTTGCCGGTATGCCATATTGTAATTGAGAATATTCATTTCATTAATTTGTATGTAATTTTAATTCCAATATGGCAAATAAATTAATTTGGATTTTAAATTGAATTTGAATATTGACATCAGATAGAAAGACTAAGATATTGTCAATTATTGACAATATCGGCAATTGGCGAGAGAAAACTGAGAATAAGTAATGATAGAAATGTGAGGATGACAGACGAATTTAATCAAGAATGAACTAGCCATTATCACTAGGATTTTCATAATTTGTTCATTAAAAGATCAGTGTTTGCTATTCGAAAAACCATTGTCAACACCGATTCAATTAACTACAACCGCCTGATACCATTTCAAGTGAAATTTCCCCCGGTAATAAAAGAGGAAGGGAACTGATTAGCTTGCTGAGGCGGCATTACTAAAACTAGAACTATGACCTACAATTTATAAATATTTTATAGATTTGCAGCTTCTTTTCTCAATATGCGACAAGCCTTATATACTTTCAACATCGTACAAAAACTGAAGTAAGCAGACAATATGAAACTATCAAAGATAATAAAATATTATGAACCTGATGTACTACTATACTACGATACATGAATAATGGAGATAATAGGATCAGTGAGTCGAAAACAGCAATCTACCTTTTATATTGTTTAAAGCATTCTATCCTTTATATTCGAACACAGCATACTTAATTATAATACTATAATCGAAAACAGCATTCTATTTGTATACTATTTTATAGAGATAAGCTGGAAAAAATAATAGGTATCTACTCTATTCGGAAAATAATATTAATATGAAAATTGACCGAAAATTTTCACAAGAAAGTTCAAAGACCAAAGCAACGTAGCGGAAATTATTATCATGGTCTTATAAAACCATAATTCGACTGTGAAACAACGTTATCTGCGGTGCCCGTTTGAAATTGCTATCTACTTTTGATGTTATAATTGGTTTTCTCGAGCGGGTTACAGCTTCAGCCATAAAGCCAGCGGCTTTAAAATTCATTTCTGACTCCCTTGGGGAATATATTTTTATTTTCCCTGGTCCGCCCTCTCAGCCCGGGCAACTAAAGCAAGGCTGATGAGTTTTTATTCCTTTTTCACTAATTTTCACAGCGAGTGGGACACGATACAACACGTTAATTAGAAGTGATGATAGCGGAAAGATGAGTTTATGAATGTTGTGACACAAAAGATATTGAGTGTGAATGTTATTTGTGCACAGTCCAAATAAAAAAGACATGAATCTTCATTAAATGAAGTGGTACTCACGATCTTGTGACCCAACCCGTATGCAGAGATTAAATTAAAATTTACAACCCGCAAAAACCTCTTCTTGGTAGTTTTAATCCTACGTTTCAACACTCTCTTAATGATGATGAAGTTTTTTTTGGTTTTATTCGCAATGGAAGTTTGATTTTATTGCTGTTGAAACAGATGTTGAGTGAAGTTGACCGTTACAAAATATTTATCCATCTCTTTCAAGAAATTTATCACCCATGATTATCATTTTTGGAAGTTGAGTTGTAGGCTAAGCATCTTATTTCATTTCTTGGTTTTGACAACACATTGGAGTGAAAAGCACCCAATCTCTGTCCCTTACGGGAAGTTAAATACTGCTACGACCTACGAATTAAGTTATTTTTTATCATATCCTATTGAATTTCTAGAATGTATATCACACTACACACGAGTATGCAATTATACATCACGATGTGTATCCAATGATAAATTAAAAACCCCTCCTATAATTTTATTTTGTTATTTATTCATTCATTATTCATACAATTAGTAGCCCACATCATCAAAATGAATACATTATACCATTCATTTCCAACTAATGAAAAACTTAGTCGAACCAAATGAAGCTATATATAATCTATTACTGAGCTAATTCACCGATGAATTTATCTCACCATCGTCTCTATTTAGCAGTTGAAGAGCTCTATCTAGCTAAACTGCAGTTTTTATCAGTCAAAAGAGACTTTGTCAAATTAAACGTTGCACGCGCGTTGACTTTCAACTTAATTTTCCTGGTCATTCAGTTTAATCTGCTCCGTCGTTACTGGGATTAATGAGGGCGCAACTTGTTACAGAGTATCAACGTCTTGATTGCAAAGTACTCCAAAATTAATTTATTCAACGCACAGAAAGTCTTTCGCTGATTAAAAGGGGTACTATACTATACAGTGAGATTCACTTTGAAGAGTCAGCGTATATACATTAATGCTTCCCATTCAAACAATGCTGACGGTTTGAAATTAATCTCATCATCGCTGACTGAAAGGTTTACAGAGTATCAAATAGCGTAGTTGATATTTCAATATTGACTTCTTCAGTTTTAGTTGTCAATTTCTTCCCACTCATGACTCTTTTCAGATCTGATGGACTATGAACACTCATCGCGGATGATTTATCTTCTCTTCAAAGGTGAATCAAGAAATAGTTTTGAGCCTTCCTACAAAGATAAAATTTGTTGAAAGCTTTTATTTCAAAGTTGGTCACTTATCCCATGTGTATTGATAGTGACATTTCTCTGCAAATCGAGAGAAATTGGAAATAAAACGAAGAATAAACTATAAATAATTATTTATTTATTTATTTATTCGTGGACAGAATCACAAGTCAAATAAATATGATTAGGAAGGAACAACAGGCTCGGCCCAATTCCGAAATTTTGATAAATTAATAAAATGTCCAAAAAATAGGTTATGTTTCTACTGTAAAAAGTTCAAGTTCAATTTTCGTCCAAAAATATATATAAGCTAAACATTTTGAATTTGGAGAAATTGAAACACCAAACTATATTTAAATATAACACTTAATTATCACTTCATATTGAATCAATCAAGTTATTTTATAAAATTTTGAACCCAAAAATACACACAACTTCTCTCACTAAGCACAGCTGTAAATTATATTTATTTATTCACTTCAAATAAAGTAGAACTTGATTATGAGATTGCTAGACAAAAAATGTCTAATCAGGATGAAAGTCTATCATTGGCTTAGACAAGCCACTCCCTCAATTAGCGGTTAATTTAAATGTCACAGCAATTGTGTGTCATTCATCACACATAGTAGCGCCACATTTGAATGAATTTCTTTTCTTATGGGAGTGGGCAATGACAGACATTGATATCGCCTTGATGTCAGTTATGAAAATCATTAATAAAAATGGACTAACTTGTAAAACCATTTTATTATTGCATTGCGCCTTCCCAAATATTTTGAATTCCCTTTTCTTTGAAACCTTATAACAAAAATCTCCAATATTGGCAAATTCGACTACTAGAACCGTTAAACTAGCTCCGTTCATTCTCCATCTCTCACTCACTATCATTCTCTCTCTCTCCATCTATCACTATCTCTCAATATCTCTCACTATCCCTCACTCTCTCTCATTCCATTTGGGTGATCCAATCTCACGACATGAACTCCTTTGCATTCAAGGAAAAAGCAGTTCAGCTCTCGATTCGCGAGGCTTTTATTATCTCGAGTGAAAGAATCCAACATTTGACTTTTAAATCGCAGCTCACAGTCTCACCTCTTTGAGAGACATGGCTTATCTTGTACGAAGAGATAGAATCAGCATAAGATGTCGGATATTTCCATCTTGGTCGTGAGGAAATTCCCTTTGGACGTTGTTGAAAAAACTGACATCAATTATTGTGAAAGTGTTCAGAGAAATAGGAGTGAAAAGAGTGACAGGGTAGAGTGAGATGTGATTATATTACAGCGACGTAGTGAACTTTGAATTTGGTGGAAGGTTATTCAATACAGCATGTTCATTTCGAATGGGGTCTGAAAGCATTTGAAAGAATATTAAAATACGGTATTTATCAAATGCATGAAATCGATAGATCATTTTGTTAAAGGTCAAGAAAATCAAGAAAAAGGGAAAGAAAAGGCAGAATAAGCCATACATAACGGATATTAATCTTTTATTCTATTATTATATGTGGGAAAATGATTATAAGTAGTATTAAAATGGATTTTCATTGCAAAGTTCATTGAGAGATTCAGAGTTCATTGGGAGATTCAGAGGGAGTTCATTGGGAGACAGAGATATTTGGAGATGTAGGATTATTTTCACGTGACGTAGTGAACTTTTAATTTGGTGGAGAGTTATTCAATACAGAATGTTTATTTCAAATTGGGTCTGAAAGCATTTGAAAAAAATATTAATACGGCATTTATCAAATGTATGGAAACGATAGATTATTTTCTTAAATTTTCGTTACAGGTCCCTTAAATTAACCTGATTGACTGATCTGAAACTAAAGTGATCTGATCAACTGATTTAGCAGCTCAATTATTAATCTGATTAATAATCATGCAAATTATCTGACCATCATTTACCTGAATATCTTCAAGGTCGACTTACCTTTATCGACATAGAATAGGCTACTATCTGAAATAACAGTTGGTATGGCCACTATGCCGAACCAGATAACGTCTAAGTTTTGGTATTGAAGTGAGGTTGGGAGTAAATTTTGAATGATTTTTTTATTATTTAGGTGCTGTCACTATTCCAGGTTGATAGGAAATGTACATTTTCGTTCATGCGACCGCGGCCGACGACCGAGAAAGAATACCATTGATTATTATCGGACTGTTCACAGATTTTCATTCTAACAACGTGTGAAAACTCCTATTTAATTAGAAAAATATCCATTGTTGCTAGACGCCCGCAGTCCCATACCAAAAACATACCTTAAATTGGGATTATTAAAACCAGAGAAAACTCCTATAATATTCTGTGTATAAACTCCTTGTATTTTGTGATTAAACTCAACGTTACATTTTATACTCTGTTGTATATCCATACTTTTTCACTGTTAAAATTAAACTTGAATTTTAAAAAACACTTTTGAAGTGAAAATGCACTTACTTTTGTGGTGACGATCGTTTCGACCTGTTGTTGGTCATCATCAGACTGTGGGAATTTACTCAGATGACAAGGCTATGTCCTTGGTTATGGCTGGTATCCATACCCTGAAGGCTATGACATATGAGGTAATGACGCAGACGATGATGAGAGATGAATAGACCTACAGTTTTAGGTGGGCTCCGAACCATCGGAAAGCGATTTTACAACTCATGAATCATATTCAGAGGAGTTGGCTGAAGCGGTTACCCTTCCAACGGGAGTAGCAAGCGCATGAGTCTCATGCATGATCTAAGAAATCTTATTTGATTGAAACATTACTACTTATTCCTCCACCTACGTGCACATAGCAAATGATCGAGTTATAACCAACTGATTTTTGAAAAAATGAAGGGTAGAGACTGAAGGAAAAAGGAAAAAAGATAAGAAGATAATAGAATTGAAAGATAAAAGCGTGAGGAAGAATATTGAGGAGGAAGACCTCAAAATATTCGTGTCAGTGTAACACAGGAATTGCGCCCGAGTCATATGCGGACAATGTATTCCTTTGATGTGGCTTGTGGACATATATAAAGCTCGACTTCCGTAAAGTGAGTTATTCCATCTTATAGCCTAAAAGGCTTTATAATTTATTCAAACCTCACGCTTTGACATAGGCTTTCTCGTACATTGGTCAGGTTGCTGCTATGTGGGAAATGTGTGTCATTCTCATAAATCATCGTGAGCCTCCAACATCATCATTAATGAAAAAAAAAAATATGATGACTGTTTTTCAAAAAAATGTCAACTTCTTCATTCACGCTGTGGCATGGTCTTTTTCGTTCATTGGTACGTATGGAATGTGTATCATTTTTATACCATCATGAGCCTTCCAATTTACTAGGTTGCAATAACTTACATGAACAAATATAAATATATTGAATGAATATTAATAACAAAGTAAATTAGAGAATTCATAAATAGTAATAACTTATAACATAATGTAAAAGCTTGCTATATACCCATTAAATGATCGATAGTTTGAATAAACTATAGTGAGCTTGCATTTTTACTGTTAAATCCAACCATGTGTCCCAATCATCAATCATTGTAATGTAAAATAATTTAAATTTCGTTTTAACTTCACCTTTTCTTTAAAAAAAAATGTCAACTTCTTTCAAAATGACTGTCAAAACTTCTTGTTTTTAGGTGATTCTAAAAAGGATTTGTCAATGTTTTTTTAACGTTTCTACAATGTTCCTTGATTGTCAACTTTTTATTGTAATAGAATTCTAAATAAAAATCCGTTACGTTCAAGGACTATAACAATCTTGATATCAAAATTCTATTTTGAAGAAAATAATATATGCTTTTAGACAAGCTTCAATGAGATCTCCATGATCTTTTTTTTAGTATTGTAGTGAAATTCACTTCAAATTTTCAACACTCGTGGAATGAGAATCATCGATTTCATTCAAAAATAATGCTGACAGTTGAAGTAAATCTTACTTTGTTAATCTTCAAACCAGGTTTTGCTCAGGCTAGGCGCACACCAGTTAGTGAAGACAAGACAAGATATGATCAGACACGTTTAGTCACAATACTTCACATAGCTGCTTATGACGCAACTCACACTGATTAGTCATTGCAATTAGACATGTCTTCCTTCATAAGCAACTATGTGAAGTATTGTGACTGAACGTGTCTGATTATGTCTTGTCTTGTCTTGACTAACTGGTGTGCGCCTAGACTTCATCTTTGACCTGATTTATTGATAGTACAAATTGATTTAGTAGCCTATATATCTCATTGAAATACTATTCCTTCATTAAAGATTGAATCATTCATGTCATCATATATTTGGTTGTGAGTAATTTGCAGTGTGATCATTTGTTTAACATATCCTACTAGACATACAAAAATGAGTTGCGGAGTGTGTAACCAGCAGATGAATCGTGCATTAAAATCAAAAATAAAATGTTCGAGCTGCAATATTGTGTTCCATGGTGTATGTGTTGAGCTCACCGACAATGATCTGGAATTATTTCAAGACACAGGAAAGTCATGGACTTGTAAAAAATGTTCAAGTGAGTTACGTCGCCAACGTGCCAATTCGGACTCTACTCCAGTAAAATCTATCTCAGGTGTAAACAAGCTCAGTGCTCCGGCAAAAACAAACACTAATTCAAGTACCGACAATAATCCACTAACGGTCGATCAATTAAATAGTATATTAACACGGGTTAAGGATGAGTTGCTGGAAAAGTTGGGATCTGATATAGCCGCTTGTAGGAAGACCTTGGATGAAAATGCTGCTGAAATTGCTAAACTAAGAGGAACTGTTAGGGAACTACAAAATGAAAATTCAGTTCTGAACGGAAAAATTAGGGAATTGGAGATGAAAGATGACGATCGGGAGCAATATGGTCGGAGAAATACCCTTGAAGTATACGGTGTTCCGGAGTTGCAGAACGAGGATGTGCAGAGTCGAATACTGGAGATCGGGAAAGCATTGGATGTGAAGCTGGACCGCAGATCGATCGATGCATGTCATCGCCTCCCCAGAAGAAGAGACAACACCGCGCCCGGCATCATTGTTCGTTTTGTCTGTCGAGGAGATAAGGATGCCTTGCTCAAAAAGAGGAAAGAATGTAGAGACTTTTCAACTCAACATATCAACATGCAGGGAAATAGTCCAATCTACATAAACCAATCTATAACGGCGGAGAGACGTAAGCTGTTCGGCAGAGCCAAGATGATACAACGGGAGAATGGGTTTCGACATGTGTGGATCGACCGAGTGGGCCGAATCAAAGTCAGGTACGAGGACGGCGGTCCTGTTAATATTATCAGGTGTGAGGAGGACCTCAACAAGCTCACAAATAGAAATAAGGTCAATGTCGGTGTAAGTAAGAAATAATATAGATCAATTTCTGTATGAAGAAAATAAATACCAATTATGACACATAAAACCATGATTTGTTTGTCCAGATTAAGTTAACATTTTGACGTTCAATGAAATAGTTAATTAGAGAGAAGGAGGAGTATTATCATTATAAATTATTTTATTTGAATTTCAGTTGCAAAGTATGGCTCTTGGCTACGTTTCTTATCACTTTGCTCAAGGTAAATTATTGTTTATTTTGATGAGCTCAAATAGACTATTTATTATTGCGTATGATTGTTGAAATAAATTTAGGAATAATTTCCATTCCGCTATCTTCCAATTATGATAATTATATTATATTCTATACGATAATTATTAATTATATTCTATCAATTGAGAATAATGTATCAATTAAGTGGAAAAGGTTTCAATTGTTTTTTTTTTGTTTTGTTTTTTTGCCAATATGCTAGGCCTATTACTTGTAGTAACGTAATTACTATTCTTTGCTTTTCAATTTGCTGTAGCCTAGTCAAGAGAGAATAATAACTCCTAATAATAAATCATTATAATTTGAAAATATTTTATCATTATGAGAAAAATGATGAATTCTCCTATCTTATCTACAAGGTATATTTAGTACGCTAGTTGATGAGGATTATTGACACGATTACCTCTGTTGCTACTACTTTCTGAATCTCAAGAATTGAAGGCCTTTAATATTGATAAAATAATACTTGGATTGAAAATAGATTTCCTGTTTAACATTATCCGATTAATACGCATTGATAAAAATCAAGATAATGTATTTTTGAAACAATTTTGGTTAGCAAAATCATTTTAAAAATCTTTCACATGGCAATCCGTATATTAAGTATGTAGGCCTGAATCTGAAAAAAATCTGATCTTTCAGGAAATATTTTCTAACAATTGATTCAATGCTGATTTCCACTTCTCTGTTTGTCCTTATCATCTCAGTAATATTATTTTATTTTATTCAAATGGAATTGATCACAGGTTTCTGTGCATGAACTAAATTGGTAGGTTTCAAGTCGATGTACATACATTCATTTTGTCTGGACCGGTGGGCTGGCCATGTCTTGATTCTCTCTGATTTTTATTTTTTTTTCTTTTCATCGGAAAACCGATACTTTTTTCTCTATATTTTTTCATTTTACTTTAATTTCTTAACCACTTTGAATTTTATTTTACAAAATATACGTTTATTCACTTTTCTTACGTTTATGTCTGATTGGAATATTGACGACCTTATAGGGTTTCACGATACAATCGAAGTAAATGATGTTTTCAGTTTTTTACCTCACCAGTCTGAGAGTGTTGGCATGGAATTAAATATTCTACACACCAACATCAGAAGCATTAATAAAAATTTTGAGGAATTGGTGCACTACATAGGTAATATAAAGTTTCGCTTCAATGTGATTGCATTAACCGAGACGTGGATCACAGACGATGCTTGCTTCAATTATAACTTAGATGGTTACAATGTTTTTCATGCTAATAGTAAACACTCGAAATGTGATGGATTATGCTTGTTCATTGAAAATAATATCAAAACTGAGCTTATTAATGTCCATATTGAGGAAGCTAACTGCATTGGTATGGCTTGCTGGATTAATGACGTGAAATATTATATAATTACAATATATCGTTCACCATCCCTCAACTTAAAAACTTTTATCGAAAGTCTAGACGAATTTCTGAAAAGTATGAAAGATATTTACAACATAATAGTATTGGGTGATATGAATTTAAATATTCTTACTAATAATAGCCTTTCAAATGAATATTTGAGCACAATGCATATTAATGGTTTCAAATCTTTTATCAATAAACCAACTAGGTCTGTAAATGGCATCAGTACTTGTATCGATCACATATTTTACAAGGGAGGAGAGAATAATAACAATAATAATGCTGTTAGAGGGACTATTCTGAAAACAAATATTACGGACCATTTCAGTGTTTCGCTGCATTTCAATAGGAATATTAATGAGGAACCAGCACATATCGATGTAGGATCAAAAAGCATAATTGATTATGTAAATCTAATCTCTGATTTACAAAAAGAATCATGGAAAGAGATATATGATTCAATGGATATTGACGAGATGGTGGACTACTTTGTTGAAAAACTAACAGACCTAACTCATGCTAGAACTAAAACCATAAAAATAAGTAACAAGAAAAAACCTATAAAAAAATGGATTACTCCAGCCTTAGTGGCGTCAATACGGGAGAGAGATAAATTACATAGAAAATTATTAAAAAACCCCAATAACTTAGAATTGATAAATCAATATAAGAGATACAGAAATACACTCAATACTCTGATAAAAAAAAGCAAGATTGATTATTTTAACTGTAAATTCGAGGAACACAAAAACGATTCTAAAAAAACCTGGAAATACATTAATGAACTACTCGACTTGAAAAAAAATTCAAAATCAATAAATCTAGATGCTACTACTCTTAATAAATATTTCGCTGGTGTTGGAGAATCGTTCGCTAAAAAGATAACTGATAATACAGACAATATAGAGATTCCCAAGTCAATAGCAAATCCTAATGTAAAAAGTATCTTCCTCATTCCCACAAACGATTATGAAATAGAGTTATTAATAGATCAACTCAAGAATAAATTTACACCAGGTGTTGATAACTTTACAGGACCTTTCCTCAAAAAAATATCACCCTCTATAACCTCACCTTTAGTTCATATATTTAACAAATGTTTGAGCGAAGGATATTTCCCCAAAAAATTCAAAGAAGCTAAAATTATACCATTACCAAAAACTGGAGACCTTGGAAACCCGGATAGTTACAGACCGATTAGTTTAATGAGTAATATTTCTAAAATACTAGAAAAAATTTTGAAAATCAGATTAATGAGTTTCCTAGATAAACATAAAATCATTGACAACAATCAATATGGTTTCCAAGCAAATAGTTCAACCAAAGATGCGGTAATCCATCTCAACAATATAATTTTTGATAACTTTAATAGAAACAAAAAAACACTGGCTATTTTTATGGACTTATCCAAGGCCTTTGATACAGTTCCTCACAACATTCTCCTCTATAAACTGGACAGGGTGGGTGTAAGAGGTTCTGTGAATAAGTTATTCTCAAGTTACTTGTCGAATAGGAAACAGTATCTCACTTTAAATGGACAGACAGACATCAGTTACACCTCTCAGTTCGGTACTCCTCAAGGGACAGTACTATCCCCGATTTTGTTTCTCATCTATGTAAACGACCTGTTAAAATTAAACCTTGAAAATTGTACTATTTTATCTTTCGCCGACGATACAACTTTGATTTTTAGCGGAGACACATGGGAAGAAACGTTCAAAGTTGCAAATAATGGTTTGAAAATAGTTCAACAATGGCTTGAAGATCATATACTAACCCTAAATGCAAAGAAAACTAAATATATAACTTTCTCACCCACCGTAATTGGTCAACCATCAATAGATCTTGAACTTTCTATAAAAAAATCAAAGAAAAATAACAATGGCACCCAAATAATGAATGAGGTCGCCCACGAAAATATACCTTTGGAAAGAGTGCAATCTATAAAATATCTTGGTATTTTTGTAGATCGCCATATCAAATGGAACATTCACCTAGAGTACCTCTGCTCAAAATTGAAATATCTCATCTATATTTTCTATAAAATAAATAAAATTAAAAACAGGGAGATAATAAGAAAAATTTATTTTGCATATGCACATTCCTTATTCCAATATATCATTGAGGTGTGGGGTGGAGCTTTTGATACGCACTTGAGAAAACTGTTTGTCCTCCAAAAACATATTATAAGAGCAGCTCTAGGGAGACCACGTTTGTACCCAAGCCGAGATATTTTTATTGAACTTGATGTACCAACATTGAGGCAAACGTTCATGAAAACCGTAATACTCTACATAAACAAGAATCACTCTCTATTTTCAGCTCGCACTACCCCTTACAATATGCGAGTAAATCATTTCAATAGATACAATATGCATTTGATCAAGCTCACTACATGTAGGCATCAATTCTTTTATTACTGTAATCTTTTCATCAACTTAGTTCCGTCAAATTTCATTATAGAAAAACCAACTGGTAAATATCACAAAACTGTGGAAGAGTGGATAAACAGGAATTTCTTTTTTAAATTAACGCTACAATAGATTTAGTTACTCTTAAGTATTCTTTAGTTATTCGTAAGTTTTTGATGATGTTCAATCATATATATATATATAATTATTTAAAAAGCCAAATAGAATAAGTATTCTACAAAATTTTAGTTAAGCGCTAAACTTGTTAAATCTAATAATGTAGACTCACTGCTGGCTCTCAAGTTCTTACTTATGCCAGCAGTCCCAAAATAAAGATAAATTAAGTTTTGATCTAATAATTAAGTTTGAGTTTTGCTTATTTGTTTAAAACTTTGTAACTTAATATATTATAATACTGTAATTTTGTTTTGGCAATAAATTTCAATTTCAATTTCAATTTCAATGTCATGGGAACTATTTGAAGCTTTTGATTGAAAATAGGTACTAAAGTTAAACCCCGTGCGTATTCCCAGAATTAACATAATAGCCAACTTTTAAATTCTAAAACGTGCTTCCTCAGCACTATAGTGAATTGCAATGCGGGGATGTTTATGGGTATGGAACTGCAACTCAGATACACTTCAGATTGTCGGCATTGGCTAAATAGGAAGCATAGACGTGACATATTTAAGGCAGCCTGACAGTTTTGAATGAACTTCACTGATACAGGAATCGCTCAGGATTGATTTTCCAAGAGGCTTTTATGGTTGACAGTTTAGAACAGTTTTATGACAGTTTCAGAGTCTACGTTCCAATTGTAAAACGAAATGGCGACCGAGTTATAAACGTTGCAACGTATGCAAATACTACTGTGTTGCACTGAGAAATGTGGCCACGTTTCAGGTTATCCACTTTAAACCGTCAGCATTCCTTGTAAATTATACCAATGCTTTTCATCTAACTGATGCTGACCGTATAAGATGTGGCCAGGTTTTAAGCTACACAGTGATATTCACTTCAAACTGTCAGGATTTCTTATAGATAACAGTAATGCTTTTCATTGAACTGATGCTGACCCCTTAAAATGTGTCTCACCATAGGTCAGGTTAGGTTGTATAGGTGAGGTTAGGTTGGAGTAATAACTTGTATGGCTCTGTACAGTACTGTAGCTGCATCTAGATTCATTTGCATTTTGCAAATGGCACCGGTAGCGTATTGGAGGTGGCGGCTTGCATTCTAAATCAGCCCGCAAGTGTCTTATCAAATATGGAAATCTTGTTGAAACATTTGCTTGTTGAGAGAGAGGTTTTAGCTAAAAAGTGTGGGTGGGATTTCAGATTTGGTTATCTTCCAATAAAAATTTGTGAATTTTGGATCGAGAATAACATAGGAAATATAGGAAAGTTTAACTCAATTTGTGGAGTCATTCACCGAACATTAAAGGGTAAGGCCAGAAAAGAGACTGAGATTAAGTTCTATAGGACAATGGCCATCCCTTTAATGACGGTAGTGAGGTATGGACAAAAACCAAGAATGATGACTCACGAATTCAGGCATCAGAGATGAGGTTTCTGCGCAGCATTCAAGGATACTCGAGACGAGACCACATAAGTAATGAAACAATTCGAAGTGAGTGCAATGTGCAACCACTAACAGCAATCATTAAAAAATAGAGAATGAAGTGGACAAATCACCTACGTCGTATGCCACCAACTCGTCTTCCACTACAAGCTAGGAAGTTGGATGGGAAAAGGGACGTCGGAAGACCGAGGAACTTTGCGCACGTATTTCACATTAAGTTTTTCCTACAGTTACCAATGAATATGAAAAGTGGGTAATTATGGGTAAAATTGCCTGAAATGCATCAAATGTTTTTTCTGTGAAATTTTATTATTGATAAAAACCTTAATCCTAAAATCCTAAAGTCCTCGTTGTCCTTGGTTATAATATATAATGAATAATAATTAGCGCGTTGTGCTTGGTTGCACCTCTGCTCACTATAGCAGCCACAGCAGTCACTGTTACCAACTTCATTTTGATTTTGCTGCACTGTTGCTCCATATAACCTACTAAGTATTTTGCGTTGCCATGTTGCAAATCTGGAGTGCAGAAAAATTTTTCCCGCACTAGAGCGGAAAAGTGATTCTTTGCGTTCTGTAATCAGTGCAGCAATGGCCACTTTTCAACGTAACTGTA
Organism: Nilaparvata lugens; assembly: GCF_014356525.2. NCBI lineage: Eukaryota > Metazoa > Arthropoda > Insecta > Hemiptera > Delphacidae > Nilaparvata > Nilaparvata lugens. The sequence continues at coordinate 19,607,499 of NC_052516.1, forward strand.
AAGCTGCGTACACATACTCGTGCTGCCAACCCGCACCGAGCACGCTCCTCCCTCGTACCGCCCTCGTTCCTCCAACGAACCACAGTCGCACCGCCCACGCACCCATCATGAACGTTACGGAAGATGTTAGATCTTCTCGCGTTCCCCGGTCGAACCATTGTTGCTCGCCGGTCGATCATCAATCGATCTGCTGGAGTGACGTTCGGTTGCGGAGCAGAGCGACAGTCTGTACGCACCTTAGGAAAAATTATGTTCACCTTGGAGGCAACATTCATTAATCAGCATCTTATATGAATATCAGTTAGCATGAGTTAAATATCAACTAAACTATTATAATAAAGGGAAAAATTCACTTATACACGTACGGGATGGAAAATTCACGGATCATCGACACATCATCACGTTCGAACTATTCAACTGATTAACTTGAATTTTGCTCCTCAATTTAGAGGACTGTAATAGGCCTATTTTAGATTTTTCAAGATTTTAGTAGGTCAAGTTCTTCATTAGACCTTTGCGGAACACGTGTTACCTGCTAGTCAAACATACTCGTGTTATAAACTAATGAAAAATAAATTATAATCATCATGTAATATCTCCACTTTATCAATAATCAGATATACTGGAATGCTCTAGCTCTTTTTTTTTTCTTGGGCACTCATCTTTTCCTCCTTCAACTGATCAAACAATTCGTATAATAAACTAGATGAAAAATAAATTATAATCAACATGTAAAATCTCTATTCTCTTAATAATCTAACCTACCGAGATGCTCCGACTATGTTATCTCCAGTACACCCTTAGCTACCCACCTTACCTTCTATCACCACCCTTTCCTTGGGATCTTTCCAAAAGTTACCAGTGGTACTGAGGTACTCTGTATCTGCTATCATGCTGGCTACATGCCTCAGTTGGATAAATTGTACAAATCATGGCATACGTTCCGAGTCTTTACTCTTTCTTTTCTCGTCTGTCTTTTCGTCATTCTTGCTTGAATTCCGTCAGAGGTTTAAAAATGGGGAAAACCGAATCAGAGCTGAAAGAGGAGAACGAGAAAACCTCGAAGTGCAGTAAGGAGAAAAAAATAACAAGATGATGAAAAATGCGTGAGGTATAATGATTGGATAAAGTGCAAATTCAGAGACAGGATAGCTGTTTAGAGAGAGATAAAGATAGAGGGGAAGAATAAGAGGGAGAGAAATAGAAAAAGAGATGAATGATTGATTGATTGATGATGATTGATTAATCGATGATTGACACAAACCTTAAAAGAGGCAATCAATTAGTCATTCATCTCTCTTTCTCTTTCTCTTCTATCTCTCTCTCTTTCTATTCTCTAAACAGTTATTCTGTCTCTGAGTTTTTACTTGATTAAGGGTGAATTTAGGACTCCAGTTCAACTCTGCCACACAACCCTGAGTAAAGAGATTGATTGATTGATTGATTGATTTAGAGAGAGAGAGAGAGAGAGAGGAAAAAGAGAGAAGAATTACAGAGAAGGGAGAGGATTGAAAATGAATCAAGGATGAGATAGAAGAACTCGAAGAGAGGCTAGTGCAGTGAAAGGAGAAGAGAAATTACAATAAAATTAATGATGGAAAGAGCTGGGAAAACAATAATTGGATGAAGTGTGCAATGCTGAAAATGGATAGAAACGTTATAGATTGGACTTTCAGGATGAGGAGAGAGGGTAAGAAGAGAACTACCTCTGAAGATATAGAGAAGAATACTCAGTAGAGCGAGAGGTTTGTCTAATCTCTGGATATTGGAAAAACATAAATATCCAAGTAGATTGAGTCATAAAAATTTAAAAAGTAGCCGGCTTCTCTGCACGTGATCAGAATGTACGAAACACAAAGTGAGAAATTCTAGCTCTGATCCTAATGCAAAATAATGTGTTTTCCTTCGGGTTTAGACTTGAGCGAATAGATGTTTCTTCCGAAAGTTCTAGAACACTTGGAAAAACCCTCACTATATATCGAATTGAGATAACTTAGTTGTCATACTGCTGAGGGAATAAAATATTGAATTCATAATTTACGATAAGTTAAATGGTTATACTTATATTCCATATGAATAAGAGATTAGATTGGATTAGAGTGTTTTTTATTCATGTATGTTACAATATTTACTGGCTCATACACTAATTTAAATTAACTGACGGTATTGCTGATTATTCAACGAATTTTAGAAAGTATGAAGAATTAATCAATAATAAAGATTGCATGCAATTAGAATAACGATAATATAACATTTATTTACTCATTTATTTATTCATCATTCACAATCAACTTAAGGACAAATGAACAGACTACAATCCAAAACTTCTTTTTATCCCAATTTCATAAATAAAATGTCGAAATAAAGGTTATGTGGGACTTTTCAATTCTTCACTAATTCCCACATTGAAATAAAAGTCTACATACATTTTCAATTTTGAATATTGTCATGTAACTTCATAAATTGGCGATGGTCAACAAATAATATTGTTGATTCTCTGAAAAGGATATGAAATAATATCCTTACCAACAATACACGACCGGGATAGAGGAATAGAGAAGAAAAAAGAAGAGAATTGATTAAATATGAAAGAGGAGAAAACGAAGGTTTTTCATCATTATTAATCACAAATTCATCCATTCATCACAATTTTCCATCAGAATTCACTATCACAGTTTCCTGCTTCTAATCGTAATACAAATTAGAAATTAGGGAATTATCCACCAAGCATTCAGTCGATCAATTTCGAGCTCCACCATTGAATGGGTGATATTTTTGAGGAATTCTAACTTTGGTGATATTTTTGAGGAATTCTAACTTTGGCGATATTTTTGAGGAATTCTAACTTTGGTGATATTTTTGAGGAATTCTAACTTTGGCGATATTTTTAAGGAATTCTAACTTTGGTGATATTTTTGAGGAATTCTAACTTTGGTGATATTTTTGAGGAATTCTAACTTTGGTGATATTTTTGAGGAATTCTAACTTTGGCGATATTTTTGAGGAATTCTAACTTTGGTGATATTTTTGAGGAATTCTAACTTTGGCGATATTTTTGAGGAATTCTAACTTTGGTGATATTTTTGAGGAATTCTAACTTTGGTGATATTTTTGAGGAATTCTAACTTTGGTGATATTTTTGAGGAATTCTAACTTTGGTGATATTTTTGAGGAATTCTAACTTTGGCGATATTTTTGAGGAATTCTAACTTTGGTGATATTTTTGAGGAATTCCAACAGTTCAAAGTAGATCTCTTCTTCTTTTTCTTCTTCGATGGCCCTACAGCCCAAATCCTGCCTCTCCAATCATCCGATCCCTTGCCCCGCCCTCCAATTTCTCAAATGGAGTATATATCTCTTGCATCCTTTGAGACGCCATCCATCCATCTCAGCCTTGGTTTTCCCACTTGCCTCCTTCCACTTGGAAGCATCTCATTCTATAAGACATAATAGATTCCTCGTCATCTGGATCCCTTGTTTCAGTGTCACAAATTAATTCTATAAATAAACGCTATATAGTTTAACAAATAGAGTTTACGTTGGTAGATACATTTCCAAGTACCTCATCCCAACAGAGAGGGTGAATAAACACAATAGTTGGTGTGGTGATTCATGGTTGGGGCTTATCTGAGTTTGAACAGAGCCTCTTATTCACCACATCCATTGTCTCTTGTGACTTCAAGTTGCTTTCAAACTCGCAATAACTCTCACGCCTACAGTGAGATTCACGTTATACTGTCAGCATTAGTTAAATTGTAGGTATCGATGCTATTTACGAATAATGCTGTTCGTTTGAGGTGAATCTCACTATGTAGGCCTCTGTGACTTGCTTTTCTCGGGATAAGAAGTTCGGAGATACTGTTTCTGTTAGCCTATGTCTTTCGTTCACTCTAAACATTGCATTCCCAAACGTTGTCAGAATGATGATAATAAATAAAATATTACTGATTTGTGAAATGGCATGAGTAGCCGAAACATGTCGTGACGAAATAATTTAAAAAGGGTACTCAGATTTATATTCAAAAGTAGCCATAGAGAAAAAAGGCAGAAAATTACTGACATGAAATGATTTGAAATAATAACAACAGTATTTTTTATGAATATGAAATGATAATTTGTTGTTAATAATGAAAAGTGATATCAATTTGGATAATGAATTTACAAACTGAATCGATAATACAGTACCTATCATTTTCCATCTATTGTTAATAGGGAATATGGCAAGGTTCAAACCAATTATTCAAGTGTGACATTAATATAATAGACCTCAATTATCTGAGTATATTAAATTGTCCCACTGTTTCAATAATTAATTGAGTTTTGTAGTCCAACAAAGATATATATAATCACAGCCACATCCATGACAATTTAATATATTCTATTTGAGATATAGTGAGGTTCACGTTGTAATGACAGTGTTTAATTATTAGTAATGGTATTGATATCCTTGTCTATCATTCAACAAAGCAGATAGTGCTATCTCTTCCTTATTTTGCTCTGTTGCCAGATCGTCTTTTAACAATGTAGAATTAATAATTAATTGACAAAATATTCAATCTTAATTATAAAAATTCATTATGAAATTATTGAGAAATATAATTTCTCGCTTAATAAAATATAATTTATTATTTTAAACCAGAATGAATAGTTAAATCAATGAACCTGTATTAGCTACCGTCTATAGATGGCATTGACAAGAAAGAGGATAGGTAAAATAGTTCCCCCATCTTTCTCCACTGCCATTATAACGTGGACCTCACTATGGTAACAATAATTATTTTCTAAATCGAAATACAAATCGCCATAAATTATCAATGCAGAATCAAATGAATCCTTCAATTTCAATTGATATTATTCTCAAATCCTTCTCCACTCATTAATACTAGTATATTCAAAAGATCACAATGACTTAGTGCCGGTTGCACAACAGCCGGTTAAATTTAAACCGTGATTAATTCCACGAGAACCAATCAAAGAAGCTGTCTTTTCAAATACGCCTTCTCTGATTGGTTCTCGTGAAATTAATCACGGTTAAAATTCAACCGGCTGTTGTGCAACCGGGCCTAATTCTCGTAGACTTTTATTGTGATTTGATACACTTTCCACTTTCAACTTCTCCACTTTAAAATTACCTCTATTGGCCAACATTAACATTACTTTTCCTAAGAATGGAAATCCAACCGAAAATCAGAAGTGATTATGATACTGGTATCTTGAATCTCAATATCTTCCATGACTGTCCCATGTGATGGAATTTCGGATAATATCTGTGTGAAATGAAGCACTATACCTGATATTGTGTATGTGGACTGGCACACTTTAATTATGTTTGAGTTGGATAGCTTTGTATGGGGATGTTGTAGCATATTGAAGCTAGGGAAACCCCACATGGATTCGCTTGCCCTAATGTAGGTGGCCTTTACATAAAGCATGTTCACACTAACCATTATTAACTAGCTTAAAGGTGGCAGCTTGGTTGTATATCCTGTTGACTCCCCGCTTTTAAGCCCCTGTTGTGATATTCTGATTCATTAGAGTGTATTTCCCTTCTAGGTCGAACTAATATCTTCAGAAATCTTTTGTTATATTATCATTCCATGTTCTATTTCACTACTAAGTCAAACTATTTATCTTCTGCTATACTTCTAATTCCATGTTTTTTTCACTCATAATTCATTCATTCATACAATAAGTACATCATCAAAATGATAGGGAGTCATCATGATTTCCATCATTTCATTTCGATTTATTAGAAGTATTTTCCAACCATGTTGCACAAATGATAGGGAGAGAAAAAAATAAGGTAACCTTGCGCTATTCCTCTCCCAAATTCAGATAGAGTTACACTTAGTCCGAAATAGATCAAGTCTTGTAGTTCTTCACTTCAAAAAATCATCACGTGTATTCCCCTATCAAATTGAACTAATCCTAGTATATATATTGTAATAATTCGCATTTCATTATTTTTCATTCATAATTTCCATGATTTCCATCATTTCATTTCGATTCTTAGAAGTATTTTCTAACCATGTTGCACGAATATATTTGTGAATATTTGTGATTTGCACTGATTTCACACAAACAAGGCTTGGAATAATCCAAGTAATACTGTTCTGAGAACAGTGTATGAGATGAAAAACTTTATACAAATTCAATGTAGGCGCTTTTTTGTATGATCTATTTCAGCCATTTCAAATCCAATAAATAGAAAGTTGAGACAATTCCTATCATGAAATACTTGCTTTTTCTTTCTTCTTCTCGTAATCTTGGGGGCTGATTTAATCATCTTATTCTGATTCATTAGAAGTATATTCTTACTATGTAGCACAAATATATTTGTGGATCTCTGAATTTTATTGCTCTCACACGAATAACGATTTGAATAATCAATGTATACTGTCCTGGAGTCAGTGTAATAAGATGAAAACTTTATACAAATCCCATGTAGACTGGGAGATTTTTGTGTTATCTATTTCAACCAATACAAATCCAATAAATAGGAAGTTGAAAAATGTCTATGATGAAGTACGCCAATTGTTCGACTTGGTTGTTTTTCTCGTTTTCTTGGGGGCCAGATCTCATGGTATTCAATTCATTTTCGAATCAACCTATTATAAATAAGTTGAGTAATGTGAATATTTGAAATAAATACTTCTATTCTACTTGAATTGAATAACTTGAATCAAATATGTTAAATAATATTAAAACTGGGAATAATAATTTTGGATATCATTAGCAAACAATGAGTGGTAAACCTCAAACTTTCAGACCAAAATTAATTCAGGAGAACTTGATAAACATAATATATTCGCCTATTAATTTTCCATGCTCTTCCAATTTTAATAGCTGAATACTAATCACGAAAACTTTACCAATTATTCAAGTTTCTTTCTCAGTTAGGTACTCTCCAAATTACATGTTACAAGTTACATCCTCAAACCTGAGCTACTTTTAGAACTTCAGTAACTTTGGATACTTTTGTTTCGGGTGAGAGGGACCATTATTTCTCTATCAAGACAAAAGTAGAACTTTACAAGGTTTGTAATGTTTTGAATGCTTGAAAATGTTTTCACAAGATAAATTCTAGAGCAAGTCATTGTTGGATCGCTTCATGCGGGCGAGTGTACGGGCAGCTTAATTTTCTTGCTAATGAAGAGTTTTCCCAGCTTTTCTTTGGAATTTTCCAGTAGTGCCTTTGTATGGTGCATTAAGTAAGGCCGGGTCATGTAGCCTTTAGCTACGTCGTGGCTCATTATACTATGAAAACTGCTTCAGATTCACTTGAAACGTTCAGCATTCATTCAATAGAAAAACATTGGTGCTATCTATGAGGAATACTGGCAGTTGAAAGTTTAACCAAACTGTCAGAATTAGTTTAATGGGAGGCATTAGTGCTATTTATGAGGTGTGCTGACGGTTTAAAGTGAATCTCACTGTAATGAAGAAGATTGCACTGAACAAAATCTATTCAATCTGGTGAATAAATTTGTGGAATAGAGATGTACTCACTCTAAACAGACAGTATTTGTTGAATAGAAAGGGTTGATGTATAAGGTGTACTGACAGTTTGAAGTGAAACTCACTTCAGCTCGTTGAGAAGCTTCGATGGGAAAGATACAGTACATTAATCTTGTATCCTCTCTTGTGAGTATTCCAAGGGAATATTATTGTATGGTAAAAGTTCTCTCTTATACTAGTCTGACAGTAAACATTAATCTACCCCAGAAATCTTTATTCATGTGCCAGATTTATTTTCCCAATCTCGTAGATGAATATTTTCTTACACTAACTTGAACTATCATTTTTTAGTAATTCATCAACTGAAGTTCACAGTTTATAATAAGTTCACAGTTATTATGCAAAACTTTCATCATGAACCGGTTCCGTAAAACTATATTGCAAACTTTGAAAATTTGAATTTTGGAGGAGAATATGAGCTTTGAATAAAGCTGAAGTTTTGACGTGGATGAGAGCAGCTTAATTTTCTTACTAATGAAGTGTTTTCCAGCTTCTTTTGGAATTTTCCAGTAGCGGCTATGGTGTCCGTCTACATACTCTCAGATTGAATGAATTGAACATAATATGTTCTCTTGTATTCTCAACCAACAGAATAAGTAAGCCGTTATGCAAAACGTTCCAGCACGCTTCAATAATATTGTGAAATCGTGAAATCGCTACTTCAAATCAAATAAAATGAAATTTATTCGCTTAAAGTTTCAATACAAATAGATGAGTATACCAGTAATATTAATCACAATTTTCTTATAAAAGTATAATTTCAGATTGAAATGATTGTATATAATATTATTCACATTGAAAAAGTCAAATATGATTTTTCTCATATTGTGCCTCGACTAGCCACAAAAAAGTTACAAACTTGTGCGCTAGTCGATATTCATTTAAATATGATTATAGATTATAAAAAATATCAAATACATTTTGGATCTGTTATTGGTTCTTCAATTCTCAAATACCTTTTGAAGCTGATCATTGACTTTATCGAGTTAACCAGACCAAAATCTACTCGTACATGGAGGGAGACTGAACTTTCACTTTTATTGCTATAGTAATAAAATTCATTTTCTTTTAATTGTGACGGGGAAATATTGAGTAATCTATTAACGGTGACGACTAGTAATCAATTCTTCCAGTGGTGATTATCGCACTGATAAATCTCCCGCAAATTGATCAGCCGTTGATTGATTGTTTGAGTGGTTTCTTTGATTGTTGAAGTGTCGGCTGCGGAATTGATTAGGTCAGCGGTCCGCGCCTCAATCCATTCAAAGGATTTTCAAAGGATAAGGGCTAAGCAGGGATTGGCAGGGATTTGGGGGGTGTTCTAGGGTTCACAGTATGTGGGGTGAGTCAAGGGTAGAGGGGAGGGGTTGATGTGGAGGGATTGACCCTTATAAATTCCACCACTGCAGAGCGTTTAGCAATAAGTCCTTTTGTCTTTCCAAGCTCTCCAGGTTGGAAAGTCTTATTTAAACTCACACATACACACTCACACCAACACATACGTCACTTTCACACGCTCATCCACAGGCTCTTCTTCTACTTGAATACTCAATCCGTGGAAGGATTTTCTCGTTCTCTCCCAAATTCTTCGCTCTATTCTCTCTGTGCTTCGTTCTGTGTTTATTTTTGTCTTCATTCTTGTTTTGTTGCAGTTGCTTATTTGTATTTGACTTCCACTGAGAGATAAGGGTGAGAGATGAGAGAATACTTTTCATCCGACTTGAAAGTATATATTAGTTTTTATCGAAAACGGTTGCTTATTGGACTTTTTTCTATTCATTCAAAGCTAACCGTTTTGACTTCAGTTTGACTTTCAATTCGACTTCTTCCTCTTGCCCTATTTTCCCTATGTTCTTTCTGTTTGAGTTTTTCTCTTCCCCCCCATTCCTTCTGTAATTCAAATAGTTCAGGATGATAAGAGATATCTGCAGTGCATGATGTTCCAATACTTCAAAAAATATTGGGTTTTCCAACGAATAATCATTCATCTGTCAAAGTTTATCCATTTTTAACTTCTAAAGTCCCTTCATTCTTTATTTTACCTCTAGAACTGAAATGTCCTTTTTTGTGTTCTGACGGTTCGAAAACTATTTTTATTTTTGTTATCTCAAGTTTTTCATGATTTCTTTTAAAGCAAAGTAGAAGAAGTTGTTACAGTACAAGTTCTTTGGAAACACCTCTCTTTTGAAACAATTGAATACAATAAGTTTTTTGTCATAGTCATTCAATCTCATCTGTTTTCCATTCATGAAATCAAGCCGGTAAACAGCTGTTTGCAGAACAAATAAACATAATGATTCTCATTACAGCATACTCCACTGTAATATAACCATATGTTATATCTATAGTCGAGTATGTTTCCTAGTTGCGAAATAGGAACAGCAAAACTGTTACAGAGAAACAACCATCAGCGCTCCAGGTGGAAGTTTTGTCAACTTCCACAAAATTCCTGGTACGGAATTTCTAAACTAGGTTATATTAATTTATAGAATGCATGTAGTAACCTTAGTACAAGCAGGTAATGTTTTCTATTTCTCAATTATTCTTCTTTAGATTATCATGACAAAAAATAGTGTACGTTACTTGGAAGTGAATGTTTTTTGCAGTGCTCTAATGAAATTCTAGTCTCGGCTAACGCCTCGACTAGAAACATCATTTTCGCCTGTATAAGATCCCTATCCGTCCATGTGACATAAGATACTATTGTTGATCGGTTATTTAATAGTGACTGTGATTTTGGAGTTTTGATTCAATTTATCACATTTTATACTACAGAGGTATGAAAACTGAGTTCACTCAGGATATTTTCATTGAAGCTTCAACTAGAAATTCATCTCTATATTAATAAAGAATAAAACTGTTTCTACAGTTTACAGTTTCGATTAATATAATTATAGGCAATAATGATTTTGAAATGAAAGCGTGCATTTTGTCAATTATAAAACATTCATTTATGATACACAACAGAACGATAGTTACGCTCTTTTTTGGAATTTATGAAATAAACGATAATTTTCCCACACAATTTTTCTCTCTCAATCTCTCCACTCGTATCCCTAGTTGCGCACAAAAATCCAATCAAATTCAACCGCCGTAAAAGTTTATGATTTAGCAGAGGAGCTATAATGCAACGGGAAAGATTAATTTTGACAAATCTATTGTCAATGCAATAAGGGTATTTACGGCGCTCAAATTTGATTGAATCCACGTTTAACTGAACCCTAGTGTTTGAAAAAGATAACTTGATCATCATTTAGTTCTTTTATCAAAGACACACTAATTACATAGTTTTAAGCGTTTAAGAAGAAAACTTTGGTAAGAATGGTCATTACAGAATTTCCATAAATGAATTCTGATGAACGGCTTAGTGAAAAATGAATCCACAGCTCTTACCAAGCTTGGATTACTTGCTTTTTATATTTTATGGCCTTGTTAGCTGGTAGATTTCATTAACACTGCTCGGAAAATTCTCTTCTACAAAGCTACATAGCTCAACAACACCCTTGCCTCTTCCCTCCATTCTTTTTTATCATCTTCTTCTTCCCCACCCTTTTTTTGTTCCACCTCCTTCTCTCCTTCCTGAAGTTTTTCCATCCATCATCAGCCAAGTTCTTCTCCTCCACCTTTTCTTCTGCAAAGAATCTCAATTTGTTGGAATACTTCTGTTTTCTTGACACTCTTTTTTCATTTTCCGAATTCTCTTCTTTTTCGTCTTGTTTTCATAAAAGTTAATTGACATCACAACCCAGACCACACTCATTGATTATATTACACAGACCTCATAAAACTGCTTCCCTGGAAAATTGACAGATCTTGGAAAACATTGAATGTTAGCTGCTTTTTGTTGACTTGACCTCTAACTCGCGAACCAATCTTAATCAACTAATCAGGGACTAATTGGAAGATAAAAACTTGAATATATTATCATCAAGATGAGTGAGAATCAATATTAACAAAATCTTAATTACCTTATCATTATAATAAAAATAATAATTATTATTATACCTTATCAGTAGATGAAAAATTCTTACCTTGCTGGTAAATGTGTGATCTGAATAAAATGTAAATGAATTACTGAAATTGAAGCCGTATAGAGAATTCGTATCCAAACAGCTTGTATAATAATTATTCCGTAATCATAGCGAAGCCGTATAAAGTGTCTTAATTCAAAAATCACTAAAGAGACTATAATTGAAGATAAATACTCAAATTTTTATCATCAAGGTAGGTGTTCAAAAAATTACTCTTCATATTTCCTTTAAATTAATATTTCAATTTTTTTTCAAAAAATTCAAATTAATTGCTCCATTTCCATGAAATAATAGATTTTGAGATAAATAATACGGAAACTGAAATTCCATTAATATCCAATCACTGAAACATTTTCCATAAAATGATATTCCATAATTCTCATAATTCCAGGAATCAATCATAACTGTATCACAGATCAACATTCCTGAAAGTGTGACTTTGTTGTAAATGAGTAGATTTCAATTATAGGTACCTAATTACAACTGGGGTACTAATTAAACGAAAATGATTCAGAAGTTGTGATGAAATTCATTACTGAAATTAAATTTCCACATAATCAAAATTTGATTTGAATACGCGCGTGTTTTATGTAACTAATTTGTTGGTGGTTGGGGGTCGAGTTGAGAGCAATGCTCTCCATTTGTTTTGAATTAATTCGTTTATACACCTGCTATCACTCTTCCTCATTCTCTTTTCTCATTCTCCTTCACTCCTCTTTCTCTTTCTTTCCATCACTCTCTCAGATTTTACCCATTTCCTTCAACGCCTTCTAAGTCTTCCTCTTCAATCCATTTCTTCTCATTCCTATCCTTTTTTTCTCGGCACCACCATCTTCTTCTTCTTCTTCTTCTTCTCTTCTTCTTCTTCTTCTTCTTCTCTTCTTCTTCTTCTTCTTCTTCTTCTTCTTCTTCTTCTTCTTCTTCTTCTTCTTCTTCTCTTCTTCTTCTTCTTCTTCTTCTTCTTCTTCTTCTTCTTCTTCTTCTTCTTCTTCTTCTTCTTCTTCTTCTTCTTCTTCTTCTTCTTCTTCTTCTTCGTCTTCTTCTTCTTCTTCTTCTCCTTCTTCTTCTTCTTCTCTTCTTCTTCTTCTCCTTCTTCTTCTTCTTCTTCTTCTTCTTCTCTCCTCTCTTCTTCATTTTCTCCTGTCTTCTTCTCCTCCCGTAATCTTCTTTTCCTGTCTTCTTCTTCTCCTCTCTTCTTCTTCTTCTTCTTTCTTCTTCTTCTTTCTTCTTCTTCTTCTTCTTCTTCTCTCTTCTTCTTCTTCTCTTCTTCTTCTTCTTCTTTCTTCTTCTTCTTCTTCCTTCTTCTTCTTCTTCTTCTTCTTCTTTCTTCTTCTTCTTCTTCTTCTTCTTCTTCTTCTTCTTCTCTCTTCTTCTTCTTCTCCTTCTTCTTCTTCTTCTCTCTTCTTCTTCTTCTTCTTATTCTTCTTCTTCTTCTCTCTTCTTCTTCTTCTTCTTCTTCTTCTTCTTCTTCTTCTCTCTTCTTCTTCTTCTCTTCTTCTCTTCTTCTTCTTCTTCTTCTCCTTCTTCTTCTTCTTCTTCTCTCTTCTTCTTCTTCTTCTTCTCTTCTTCTTCTTCTTCTTCTTCTCTTCTTCTCTTCTTCTTCTTCTTCTTCGTCTTCTTCTTCTTCTCCTTCTTCTTCTTCTTCTTCGTCTTCTTCTTCTTCTCTTCTTCTCTTTTGACCATATTTTCTCCCACATTTACCTTCTCCCTCTCTACCCTAAATATTCTCTCGTTAGCTTTCAGCCACATTTGACAGCACTGTGACAACATACTGATTTATGAATAGAGAACTGAGCTGCAAGCAAAATTTATAACGATTTTCAGTCATAGAGCCGTACTTCTGTTCTCTCTCTATCTCTCTCTCCTCCATCTTCTAGCTCTTTATTATATTCTCCCTCCTCTCTCCGCCTATCAGAGGCATATCAATCTCTCACTCCTCTCTCTTACCCTCCTCTCACAATCTTCTCTCTCTCACCCTATCCCTCTCTCTCTATCTCTCTCTCACCCTCTTCTCCATCACTCTCTCGGTTTTACTTTGAGTCTTCCTCTTTTCAACTCTTTCAACTCGACTAAATATTATTGGATGAACTCGACAAAGCTTTAATTGGTTACACTCTGTTAACCATTGTTACCAACTGCTCAACCGTAACCCTAATTTTCTAAGTGAGGTGAAATCAAACCTGCAGAATTAATAGGGATGGATATATTTGTTCTTCGTAACAACATCTTTCCATTCCGTTTTTTGAAAGAGCGTAGCGACCTTCACTGATGACCTCGAGTCGTTTGTGGGCTTGCATGTTCGACGACAATTGCTTTCATCGTTAAACTTTACATTTTTGAGACATCTAATAGCAGAAGAACATTGAAAATGCACGAGAAACAATGTGTAGAAATTTATCGTCCACAAATCGTGACTACTGATTTGTGTTTTGTAATGATAAATCACCACAATATTTTTTCTCATCAAATTATAAGAGCTGGGTTATTAAACAAACTGTCCTTTGCGCACAAAGACCTTAAAGAGGTATAGACCCACAATGCCTATGCCTTCCCAATGCTCTTACTAAGAATTAAAGGCCACCATTGAGGTATTTTAGCGCGAAGATATTTTTGTAATATTATAGATAAAGCCTTTGGTATGTATAATCTTCCAGGCTGCCCCCTTAATGGCCGATTTAGATTCCAAGTACAACACTAGTGCTGCGTGTGAGTCTATGCATCTTCAAGGTCTTTGTTTGCGCATAAATTTGATTTCAACTGGTTAAGACAAATAATATTATTACAACGTATGCGGACAATAAATAGATGCATAAAGATTATAACGTTGTATATTTCAAAATCAGTACAATTGTAAGTTCATGAGTGGATTCTCCAGCTCTTCTGTTATTCATTCGATGAGTAAAATGAATTAATGAAAATATTTCTCATTCAAAACGATAGAGTCGGATTCAATCGGTACATTGTCACTTACTACCAAAATGATACTCCGAATAATAACCAAAATTCCCTCATTGAATACTTGGCCAGTAAAACTTTCTAAGAGGAAGCCCAGAGCACATTTAGAATAGACTATTGCGAGACTTACTCAGAACTGCTAACAAAACCTTTTGAATAAGCACCAACACTTTTCATCCAAGCAATGCTGTCTGTTTGAAGTGAATCTCAAACTGCACTTGACAGGTCTCTCTCAGCACTGATTTGCCATTTAACCTCGTTAATAATGTTTGACTCATATCATCAGTGGACGTTCAGTGTGAAAATCTATTCAGTAGCAAAACTATGTCAATAAAATTTTATCTATGACATCTAATTCGAATACTTCGAGTAAAAGAAGCTAGAACCTGAACGGAACATGTCATCTTTGTTGTCAAATAGCGCGTAATTGAAATCTTTTCAAGCAGAATCAACTGAGTCAACTTTCATCAACTGTGTAGTAGAATTGAATATTTTCAACCAAATTATTATGATCTAGCGCAAGAAAGTTGCAATTTCGCACGATTTAGCAACGTGGATATTCTGTCAAAATCTCAACTATTCATTTTAATCGTTGTGTAGCTGATCTGATTGCAATTTCCATACGCTTTTTTAAATATGATATTTTCCAATGTGAAGATTCTTTATCGATTTGCTTTGTTGTTTTTGAGGTGAATATATTTTTTCATTTCGTAGTGGATGTGATGTAGAGTGATTATTTTATGAAGATGAATTGTAATCATTACAACCACTGATTTGAAACTAAACATTTAGGAACGTATTGAGATTGTTTCTCATTCATAATGAATATCAATTAAACTTTCTTCAACGATGTTGAATACCAGATTTAGAGAAAAAACACATTTTTCATTAAAAATTATTCTATTTTCATTCAATTGTTTGTTTTTCAGCTATGGGCTGACCCTGGCAGAAAAGCACCTAGCGAGCCGTGGAGTAGACTGGGCCAAGGCTCAAAGAGCTTGTTTCAACGAGTGGACAAATCCTGACGATGAAGAACTCGGCGTGCAGATTGTCAAGGTCAGTTTTGTATGAAATTCCTCATTTATTAAAAATTTCACCCTTCGTAAGAGATTTGGAGATCCAAGTTCCTAACTGAAGTGACAACTTCTTATCTGGATTAGATTAGTTGCCTTCGGTAACATAAGCCATACATGTCTACCAGTAATTTTTCTATGGCAATTGGAACGTGTGAGTTATCATTGAATCTATCCAACACGTTTTCATTTATTTCCGCAATGATTTGAAAACCAGTGATCCACCTACGCATAAACAAATCATGGATATAATTGACCGAGCGAAGTGAGGTCTAAGATTCAAGTCGACGGTTTGGCATTTCTCTTAATGTTTAAATGTTTATATGTTTTTATATTGCGCATTTACGGCGAAACGCGGTAATAGATTTTCATGAAATTTGACAGGTATGCTCCTTTTTAAATTGCGCGTCGACGTATATACAAGGTTTTTGAAAATTTTGCATTTCAAGGATAATATAAAAGGAAAAAGGAGCCTCCTTCATACGCCAATATTACCGTAAAAATCAGACTATAGAATTATTCATCATAAATCAGCTGTCTAGTGGACTATAATACTACCCGTTCAAAAACATCGAACATCTTGAAAATTTATATTTCCATCAACGTTTGTAGACAGTTGACTATAATACTACCCGTTCAAAAACATCGAACATCTTGAAAATTGTAAACATTTTAAATTGATAAATTATTTATTAATTTTTGAGAAAACATAGCAACAGGTCAATGTAACTTACTGAGCGCGAGGTCTACTGTTCACAGAACTACTAGTATATCAGGAGATAAAAAATCCAAGTAACCTACTTGAAAGGTAAGCTACCAAGGTTATCTACCAAAGGTAACCTTGAATATGTAACCTACTTTTTTCAAAAACTCTTATTCACACACTTGAAAATGGCATTTATATGTTGAAACATTTCGTGAATAGAAGCTTTTAAAGAAAAAGTATTTGGATTTCCTAATTCCTAAAAAAATGGAGTAGCCCTCACCAAAACGTCAATAATCATGAATATAATATTAATATATATACGGTGAGTTCTGAAAAAAGGTGCCCTTAAGTAAGGGCATGATTCCTCACATCAAAGAAAGAAAAAAGTTATAATCAACATAGGTCCGAAAATGTTTAGTTACCAAAGTTATACAGGTGAAAGATTTTGTATATATAATATTATAGCCTATTGCATATCAAATCCCGTAAATATTCTCAGTAGCTGGAGACTTCAGCGTAGAAGATGGCATGTTAATTAGGATTTTGATGTAGTGGAACATGAATAATTTGTTTCACAAAAGAGGAAGCAAAACTGAGTTTCTTCGATTTATTTCAAGATGACAGACACTCATTCACACGTCATCAAGTCTTACTTTGAATTGACGCTGTTAGTTGCATGTGCATCACAGAAGTAAAGTGGAGCAAGGAGCATGTGTGAATTCTCCGCTGAAATTATTGACTGAAGTCACCTGTCAACGATACGTGACAAATGAGTAATGAGCACAAGCACTCCACTTTCTCACTCTCTCTCTCTCTCACACACTCTCTTTCTCTCTCACAGCCCTATCACTCTCTCTCACTCACACTCACTCTTTCCACACTCACATACGCGCGCATTCCTTTTCTGTCATTACGAGAGTAGGTGGAATTGATTTTCAATAAAGAGTAATATTCCTTTCAGAAGCCTCTCGAACAGAAACAGGGAATGTGTGGGTGTAGGCCGTGGAAATTATCGGGAAATTGAGTGTAGGTAGGAATGGACTGTTATAATGTTAAGCACGTGGGAAGGAGCTTGAACAATAACATGGTTGAGCAATATGCTTGATGGATCCTTGAGAACATTCTTGATCATCCTTGGGAGATCTTCTCTGAATATCGTTGAATATTGAAGATCTAAGAATGTTCTCGGATATTTTTAAACATTCATGGAAATTATTTGAACAATGTCTTCTTCTTCTTCTTCTTCTTCTTCTTCTTCTCCTTCTTTTTCTTCTTCATCTTCTTCTTCTCCCTTGCCTTTTTTCCCATTATTTGGGGTCGGCTCTGCTGGATCTAAGTCGCCAGTGATTATGATCTTTGGTATCTGCTGTTAGTTCCAATTATCTCACATCCTCCACATCTACAATTTATGTAGATGCATAACAATATTATCTATAGCTATCACCAATTGCTTTTTTCATATCATATGCATTTAAAAAATCATTTTCTTAGTCCATATTATGTAAATTCATCTATAATTTTGCTGTATTGTAAGCTATTGTATATAAGTGTAAAAGTCAGTATATATTGTAATCTACATAAATAAAGTACTCAATCAATCAATCCCTGAGCACTAGTGTCTTCCATGTTAGGCGTGGTCTGCCTCTGTCCCTTGGCCCCTGTGACTCTCCAGCACTTTTCTTGTCATGATTTTGAACAATGTAATGTGTATATATTTAAATTATATCAACAACTGGCACATTTTCAAAGAATTCTTCAAAGTGTTTCATAATGATTATGATTGACTGATTTTGGATAATAAAACCTCAAATTCAACAAAAATCTCCACTGTACTTTGAACGAAAATCTCAAGGTTTTAATATTCGAGAAATCCTCCATAGTTTGAAATGTTAAGGTCAATACAATATTTATTCGTGTTTCCATAGATCACGAACATTATTAGTGTTTCCATGATCATGCAGTTTATGAATTGATGAATTGCATTTAATATATTATTGAGAAATGATTTGAGATTTCTATTTTTCCCCACGACCAATTATATAAAACTTATCCAAGATTTCTGTTGGGTTTTTTCAGTATTAGATGCATTATTAACAATTGCAGAAGTTAAAAATCTTTGAACCTTCCTCAATAAGCACTAGAAAATTACAAATAATACAAATATAATTTAACCTCAAATAAAGCAGAAAAGAGAAGATAACTAAAAATCGAAGATACAAAAACCTAACCTCAAAATCTTCTGCTCGAAGCCTCTCGCTGTAATGACACAACAATGTATGACGTGAAAATGTATCATGCATGTTAATCATCCATGTACTACCGATAGTGGCCAGCCAAAAAGTACTCTTTGAGTTGAAGTTTGCGACACCTATCGGCGGAAAACAGAACTACAGTCAAATAGTTATAATGTCCCACGTTGGATGACGGTAGATACAATTTTTCCGCGTTGTCACAAGCAAATATATAAAGTAAATATCACTTCATTTCATCCAGTCAGCACTCCTTATGAATAACACCATCATTCACCATTCAACTAATACTGACAGTTCATGAGATTTTTCTCATAGTCAGCATTTCTTATGGAATAGCACCAACGCTGCACATCCAACCAGAGATGTCAGATAGAAGTGAATCTGACTATAGTCCTGTTATCAGAGTTCCGTGCACTCCTAAATGCTTGATGTACATTGTTTTAGTTTGTCATTTTAATTAAAGTTTCAACGATGAGCGCTGAGTACACTCTGGGGTGTTTTCTATTGAGTGTGACATAGATTCTGATTGAAAATAAAAATGAGTGTTGACAATGCAACTGAGAGCTGAGCAGAATGGGAAAGTAGAATGGATGAAGTTCCCTCCTCGGTATTTTTCTGTTGACGGATTTTAATTAACTGCAAACTACCGGAGAATTTATTCTTTCATTGTTTTGTTTATTCAATTATTTACTCATTCATTTATCAGGCTACTAATATTTATCCAGAATGGAATGATATTCGAACCAATTAATATGTTAAATTAATTATGTTTAATATAATGAACAACAAAAAATAACCAGTACTAAATGTAGGATCAGAGACAAATGACAGTTGCATAAGTAAACAGCTGGATATTTTTAATGAGCTACATTGAGATTGGTAATTTTTGAACAACATATTAATACTACATCTTTACTCTATGGGAGGATGTAATCCTGCATAATATGTCCACATCTTATTTTGGATGAGTGATTTATTAGAAATATGATGTGATGGCCAATCTTTCCGGTCAATGTTCGGCGGGTAGTATAACCGACGCCTTCCATGCTTCAAGATTAGCTGCTCAAGAAATCCCTTTTGAACTATTCGACGACACTACAGTCTAATTTTGAATATTTGAACTATTTCGACGACACTACAGTCTAGTTTTTTGAATATTAGTTATTAAAACTGGTAAAACTGGAAATTTTCAAAGTGTTGAAATTGGATTTCAAAAATCCGAAAGCGCTCCACATGTGAGTACTAGTTTTATAACTAATATTCAAAATTAGACTGTATGTCGTTGAGAATAGTTCAAAAACGGATTATTACATGCAGTTAGTCATGTATAGTGAAATAGATGAGTATTAAGAAAACCATTGTACATAGAAGGCTCATGATTCCCCTTATCATCCACGTTTCTCGAACAATAAATTTGTCTCTCTTCTTCAATAAATCCAATGCATGAATTTCAATGAACCTAATAAAATAATTCCTTTACAATAAATGCGATATTACATTATTATGGTACTGGCACATCTTTTAAAGTTATTCTCATGGATTCCCTTGTTATTCTCGTGTCATTTATTCTTTGCGAACCTTCCCTCCTTCAATATTCACTTTTCTTCTCCATTAAATCAAACCAATCTATGAATCTTCGATTGGTTTGATTTATGAATCAAATCACCTCCCTTTGATCATAAATGATGGGTTATATTCTCGTGAAGATAATTTAGAACTAAAACTCATCGAAGCTTGGTATCATCCATTCTATTCTTCTGTAGATATTTGAGATTATGGAAGTCTTTATTTTCAAAGTAACACCTTATCAGTGTGGGTTAGATTTTATTTTCAATAATACTGCTCATCACTCTTATTGAAATATTTAAATTAAACCTTCCAGCTCCGGAAAATATCATGGGTCATGAACACAAATTTTTGGATTATCTTATTCACCCTTTCACAGACATACGAAAATTAAATTGAATTACCTTTTGATCTTGATCCTGATCAAGATTTGCTTGAACTACAGAAAGCGTCGCTGATTAAAGAGGTGATCTCAGCTTTTTCTTGATATAAATGAGATCTCATTTGAAGAGAAGACTTTCTGTCCTGTAGTGAGATTCATTGCAAGCAGTCAGCATTGTTTGAATTGGAAGCATTCATTTAATTCATTAGTAATGCTGACAGTTTGAAGTTGATTCCACTGTGTTAAGACTAACTTTCAAGCGTCACTATTGGTTTAAATTGGAAGTATTCATGTTATTTATAAAACATTCTGACAGTACGACGTGAAACTAAATTCCCCATTTATCCAGCACCAGTTTGAGACGCAGGTTCAAATCTTTAAGTCTATTGTCTTCAAGCAGCAGGCGAACACTAAGATTTATTAGCTTAATTAAAATGTTCCTATAGGAGAAAATGTCATGCTGTATTCTTTATTGGGCGACCTGACGTGGACAAGCTTCTACCAACTTTAGATACAAGTAGATTTTTGTTGAAAGTAAAGCGCAGCCTCCCAATGAATTCACTGCTGGACAGGGATAGAATACCGTTAATTCTTATAGGAGTGTTCATACATTGATCAACTAAGAATGTGTGAACAGTCACATAAAAATCTGGTGTGGTACACTCACACTACTTTCCTTGCTCATTGATCTATAAGCCTCATTCTTAAACGAGGATAATCGAGGGGAATAACATAACATTATGCCGATTGGCGGCTTAATAATTTTATTAAAACTACAATTATACTATTGTTATTGTTTTCAGAGTACATTTTCCTTTGTTTGAATTATGAAATTAAGGATTTTTTAAAAGTTGTCAAAAACAGCTGTTCTACAAATAAAATATCGACGTGTGTTCTTTTGAATAAACTGCTCTACCCACCTACCTCAAGCACGAGAAGGAGGTTACAAAGTAAATTTCTCAAGAATGGGGTGGACCCCCTGTTAGTTTCTCAGGAAAGAAACTCATTCTAGTTTATAGAGCTGATATATAACTATACAGGGTATGAATTTGAAAAAAATCGGTCAAGTCATTTTTGAGAAAATCGTGAAAACATGTTTTTATTTTGCGATTATCCGTCATTTTTCTCAAGAATATTACGGAGCTCCTGCAATTTTCCAAGAAATGAGACTCATGTCAGTTGATAGGGCTTATAAATAGCTATCCATGGTAAAAATTTGAAGAAAATCGTTAGAGCCGTTTTCGAGGAAAACCGTGAAAAACATGGTTTTTTAGTGATTATTCGCCATTTTTCTCAAGAATATTACGGAGCTCCTGCAATTTTCCAGAAATGAGACTCAAGTCAGTTGATAAGCTTATAAATAGCTTTCTAGGGTATAAATTTGAAGAAAATCGTTAGAGCCGTTTTCGAGAAAACCGTGAATAACATGGTTTTTTAGTGATTATCCGCCATTTTTCACAAAAATATTACGGAGCTCCTGCAATTTCCCAGAAATGAGACTCATGTCGGTTGATAGGGCTATAAATAGCTATCCATCGTATAAATTTGAAGAAAATCGTTAGAGCCGTTTTCGAGAAAACCGTGAAAAACATGGTTTTTTAGTAATTATCCGCCATTTTTTCCGCCATCTTGAATTGAATTTTATTGAATTTCTTATTGTCGGGTCCTCATGGTATAAGGACGTTAAGTTTAAAATTCCAAGTCAATCGGTTGATTAGGGATGGAGTTATCGTGTTCACAGACATACACACATACACACACACACATACACACACACACACACAGACCAACACCCAAAAATCATGTTTTTGCACTCAGGGGACCTTGAAACGTATAGAAAACTTGAAATTTTGGGTACCTTAATTTTTTTTGGAAAGCAATACTTTCCTTACCTATGGTAGTAGGGCAAGGAAAGTAAAAAGGAATGGTGGTCTATATTTGCTCTTTAAAGCGAAGAATAATTGGAAAAGGGTGATTCAAAACCAACCTAGAGTTGTACTGGTATATTTAATTCATCTCTTATCATTTTGGTAGAGAGTTGGTGGGAAGGATATTTTTAATATTCTCTCCAAAGAATGATCATTGATATGTCCAAAGCTCCGCCAATTCATGTAGATGCATAACAATATAATTATCTATGGTTATTTTATTACAAATTGCTTTTTCATATCATATACAATTCAATAATTATTTTCTTAGTCTATATTATGTAAATTCACCTATAATTTTGCTGTATTGTAAGCTATTATATATAAGTGTATAAGCCAGTATAATATATTTAATCTACATAAATAAAGTACTCAATCAATCATCTCTTCTATTACCCAGATACAAGCACAAAGGCTTTTGTTGACATCACTCACAGGAAAAATCACTAATACGTTAAATAGTAAACATTAAAGTGGGAATGTTGTGGTTTGTAATGAAAATGTAATGAAGTTGATTTTGAAAAATAATTATTCAGTTGACTGTTTAAGTTAACTACTATTCATGAAACGATAGTAGACGAACTTCACCTGATTTGTACTGAAGTAGAATACACAATTATTCATTCATTCATGCCCATTTTATTTATACAATGCAGGATTAAGAAAATTGTGTAAAACCTATTATGGTGGAACAGTACCATTTATGTGAATTCAAAATGGGCTGGGCATCGAAGCATCTACTTGAATTAATATAACTGTCCTGTATGATAGAATTATCTATGAGATAGCATTCTCAGCATTGGTTGAATATGATGCTATTTATGTGAATTTTTGAAAATTAAGAGTAAATCTCACTTCAGACTCCAATAGTGAATATACAGAAAAACCATAGAAAAAGAATATTTAATTCAAGAAACCAGTTTCAGTAGTGCCTAAATTAGTGCCTTACAGTTTTACCTGAACTAGCAAACATTTTCTTGATATTGACAATGGTGTAACAGTGTCACAAATGGTGATGTTTTTCCATGTTTCAATCAACAGATTCAGTACTTCTCAATGGATAATTTCTCAGCCAATTGGCTGAGATAATTTCAAGTATTTCATTCGATACTGACGTCATTCAAGGAAATTCTACCCTCATTTCTACGCCCCCATTTCAAACTCTACCACAAAGCAATTGATTTTCTCTTGAATGAGCCCACCCATATCTATCAAGAGCAATCTATTGTCAGATGAATCCATACAACTGGAAGAAATCAATAGGATACAGGATATGAGTGTGGAAGATATGAAGATATGAGAGTGTGTATTTCCCGCCTGAAATATATATTTCCCACCAATATCTTCCCAGCTTTGGTTTCGGTTTTACATTCTCCTCTTGATAGAAACTCTGATCATGAGAGAAATGTTCTAGGTTTTCACTGATAATTTTCCATAAAATGAGACTCATATCACACATGAATTTATATTACAACAAAAATACAGTTTACAGATTCGTTTACAAACAAATTAATTTGTTGTTTAATGCTGTTTTGGTTTTCAGACAGACCAAATTGGTTTCTCATTCAACCCATTAACACATTTTAACCCAAATTCCACAGGGGTCTCTCCCCACTCTCAGTAAAATTTTCCTCCCTTGTCTATTACTTCCACTCATTTTCAATCCTCCTGAGCTTTATAACGCTTTCTATTTTCAATTCATTATCATTTTTTTCTATTTTCCTATTCTAACTCCTTTTTTGCTCTTCACACGTTATTCGTCTGATCTTATCTCCCACTCTTGAAATCTCTCCTTAGTACCTTTCCTATCGTTATTTTTTTGTTTCGATTTACAATAGCTATTCTTAACTCTTTTATTAAATATAAACTCTCATTTCTTCAAATTTTAATTTTTTTCTAGTCTTTGTCATCTGCTTATCTCGCATTCTATGTCTTCTTCCTACTATAAGCAGCTTTCTCCCTCATTTTCATCCGCAATTTTTGCTCTTCTTCCTTCTTCTCTTCACTCCTTACTATCAAATATCTTACTACGATACCCTTTTTAACAAGCATTCATGGTATCTTAATATCAAATAGGGTAGACTGAACACACTCTCTTTCTTTTGATTTCCGTTTTTTTCATTAACTGCTTCTTCCATATCCTTCTTCTCTCCCTCTTCACCTTTCTCCATCGCTGTCTACTTCTTCCTCTTTTTATCATTCATACCTTCCTCCATTAATATTCCTCTATTCTCGCCATCTCTCTCCTTGTGAAAATTCTCCTTTCATCTCATTCCAGTTCAGGCTTTTCAGCGCGTCGCTCTGTGTGTTTCTATTTTGAATTTTCAGGTTGAATAAGCTTGACATGCAATCTGGGCTGTTTTTGCGAGCAGGCTGACACAAATAGTAGCAAATATATACATAAATCACTGGATTCATTGGATCTTGAGTTATTTTCAGCGGGGTTCCCTTCTCGTAAATGATTTTGCTGCATATGTATTATTTGAGTTTCAAACTGTCTTTTCATTTTCCTGTTACATTTATAGTTTATTCCGATTATGAGATCCTCCGTCTTAGTATCCTTCTGTCAAAGCCTCCTAATATTTCGAGAAATTTAAGTTTGTTTTACTATATTAAATCTTTTTACGATTATTTTCATATCCCGGATCGTTTACTTCGTTGAAATATCACTTTCAAGTGTTAGACCGATTGATAATGTGTTGATATCTTTGCAAACAATTTACATATACCCTCCAGCTCTATGAATTATATTTCATTATTCAAATACATGGATTTTTTCATTGCATTCATATTCAAATCGTAAAGTATAATCTTTCTTTCATGTATTGAAATGTGCGTATAATATTTTTTATGCACCACGAACACGCGCATACAGCTTTTCATCAGCTGATGCTATGAGTATAATATCTGTATCAATATTTTTATTTATTAAATGTGAATAAATAAATCGTAAGCTGCGTTTACACCAAAGTTGATAACAAAATGTTAATAGCTTAATCCTAATAGATTCTATTAGATTGAAAACTTATCATAGCCTACACATGATGAACATTTATGTGTTTGTCAGTCAAGTTCCGTTTAATCTAATAGAGTCTATAAGGATTAAGTTATTAACATTTTGTTAATAACCCAGCTTTACTGTTTCTTACTGCAAATACAGGATATATGCACGTGTTTGTGGCACATCATTCTGTACGCACCTTTATACGTATATAGAACATTGGTTTTGCGCAATAATTGAAACTACAGCATTCTCAAATATTCCCCTTGCTTGTCATCTTCCTCCAGCCTCTTTCACTTAAATTGAAGATAGTACACTAATCTAAAGCTGCGTTTACACCAAAGTTATTAAAAAATGTTAATAGCTTAATCCTTATAGATTTTATTAGATTGAGCATAACTTATCATACACATGATGAACATTTGTGTTTGTCAAGTTCCGTTCAATCTAATAGATTCCATAAGGATTGGTGTAAACGCAGCTTTAGATAGATAAATGAATAGGTGCATTATATGCATTTGAATAGACCAATATGCCTTTACATTGCCAATAAATTTTGTATTTTTACTCTATAATTTACAGATGTTGTGGGTAAAGTGATGGTGATGGAGTGATGGAGATTTGAGGCTCTTATCACTATTCTATAGTTCTAAAAACTATACTATTTTATAGCTCTATAGTTATTTAAGTCTTGATTCTTTCAGAACTTTCAATTCCAATTTTCATTTCATTTTCATTTTTCATTTTTGTTTTTCATTTCTGGTGATAATATTCTCTGTCCTTTTTTTACAGGATCTGCACCGCACAGGTTGCAGTTTATTCTGCGGTGTCTCGGGTCAGCATAACCAGGCAGTATTACGCAGGGTGCTGCTGGCCTATGCCAGGTGGAACAAGGCGGTCGGCTACTGCCAGGGCTTCAATATGCTGGCCGCTCTCATCCTGCAGGTTATGGACAGATCCGAAGCCGATTCTGTCAAGGTATACCGACCCAGCAATATATCCTAAAAATATTGAAAATTAGTTAAAAATTGAGAGAAAGGCAAATCAAGAATGGCACTATCACTCTTCATAGAATGAGAAAATGGCAAATTATGAATGGCACTAGTTCCCTTTATAGCATGAGAGGATGGCAAATCAAGAATAGCACTATCTCTCTCTATGTCATATGAGAATGATTATAGAATGTATAGATGAATGATCAATAATATCATTTCATTATTAAATCCGAAATAATTGAAGTTTGTTTTTTTAGTTTAAAGACAAATCGTTTATCAAAAATTACTAGTGTACGAACAAGAGCTTTCTTTTGTATTGACGAAATATGAATTGAAACTTTGTTACGTTTATTTTATATCGTTGATGATGATCTGATAGTTTATATGCTGGTTGCGCAAATCAGGTTGAATTTCAACCATGATTAAATCCACGACTACCAATCAGAGAAGGCTATTTTGGAAAGAAGACTTCTCTGATTGGATCTTGTGAAATTAATTATGGTTAACATTCAACTGGCTTTTGTGCAAGAATATTTCTTTGATCAAATAGGTATCTGATAGTCCAAAGCCAGGTAGGCATGGACGTTTGATTATTTCTTATCCCATCAAATCACCCACGCTAAAACAAGTTAAAAGCTCATTTAGGCAAGAAATAAAAGAATCACACCATTATGCATTATGCATCTTTCCAATCACGGATGATGACGGCCTAGAATAGTGCATGCCACACATGTCCATCATGTGATCTATCCTACCACTAACCCGGCGAAATATCGGACATGAGACGGATCGGAACGCTGTATGATAGGTGTGGCCCCAGCTTAACACGGGTCCAATAGGGAAACAAATCTTTGTCAAAATTTAGTCAAGTATTTATGACCTTGTTGCATATGACTGTATAATGTAGCCCTTGTTCTATTGCTCACCCGTATTCTATTTTCCAATTGCCAGGTTATGATCTACCTGATAGAAGGTGTGCTGCCTGAGAGCTACTTCGCCAATAACCTGCGAGGTCTATCAGTGGACATGGCTGTATTCAGAGATCTGCTCCGGCTGAAGCTGCCTGTGCTTTCCAAGCATTTGGAACAGCTGCAGTGTGACTCAAAAGATGCTGGTCAGTAGAAAAATTAATGTTATTGTGACTGACCAAAGAAAATGATATAATGTTTTCGTTCTCTTATCCTCAATGATAGGATTGATAGATTCATAAATAAAAGGAATTTTGTCAAAGATGCTGGCCAGTGAAAGAAAATTAACACTCTTTTGACCAAAGAAAATAATATAATGTCTTCGTTTTCTCATCCTGTTTGGTAAACATTGATAGTTTCATGAATAAAATAAATTTACTGACTTCAGCAAATCAATTGATTATAATTCATCAATTCACATGAAATACGATACAGAACATGAAAATATTACAACTCAAAGGCCAGGTTGCATGAAAGCCTATTTAATTTTAATAACTATTAAATTCCACGAGAGCGAATGAGAGAAGGTTTTTCTCAGAAGACGGACTCTCTGATTGGCTCTCTTGGCATTTAACTGGAATTTAAAGTTAGCAGACATTTGTGCAACCGGGTGAAAGAGTTTTACATCTTAACGCCGAAACAAACCGTTGATGATAGTGTTCACACATTGACAGAAATTCAGCCCATGTTTGCATAGTGAAATTTAAATTTGGTTGTATTATTGTCCTGAGCATTATTCATTGATTGATAAATGAAGATGATGGTAAAAGCTATATAATATTTAGTTATAAAACTTACTGCTATAATATTTAAAAAATGTTGAAAGTTGATTTTAGAGCTCTACTTCTTCAAGTTGAATAAATGAATGAATAATGAATTTTGCGTGTTTTGCAGGCAGTAGCTATGAGCCTCCCCTCACCAATGTGTTCACAATGCAGTGGTTTCTGACCCTGTTCTGTAACTGCCTGCCTCAGGAGACTGTTCTCAGGGTTTGGGACCTCATCTTCCTTGAAGGAAACAGTGTTCTCCTTAGGACTGCACTGGCTATATGGAGTACACTATCCGAGTAAGTTGAATTAACCAACAAGTTTAGTAAACATTTTTAATATTAACCAACAACTAACTATCAACCAATATTTACTATTTCAATATTCCAGAAATTGATTAACAAGTTTTGTAAACTCTTTCAATACTACACTAAATGTTTCACGTTTATTTGATTAGTACAGGTAGTGAAGACAATGAAGCGATATTGTGCTAACTACATCACGAAAATGGCGGTTCATACATCGCAACAAATTGTTTTCTTCAACAAATAGTAGAATTTTGGAAAACAAACGGAAAATCCTCAAATGACAAAAATGTAGGGTATGAAACATACGATGAAAATGTAGTAAATGAAACTTTGTCACAATAACCACAAGTACATTCAAAATTATGAGTTTTCGGTTGACACACCATTACCAATATTATTTGATAAACTAAACTTCAAGTGAAGAGCAGCAAATTTTAAAGTAGTATTGAGCGAGCGATGTAGATTATATAAATTATATATTATTAATAATATATTGGTTTGATTATTAAATTATTATATTGGTAGATGTATGACCTATCAGGTCGATGATCGTCTGCCATTGGCTAGACAAGCCACTCGTGTTCATGTAAACGTCACAGCAATGGCGGTTCATGCACCAAACATAGTAATGAAATAAAATTTACATTTGACAAAAATCCAAGGTATGAATATACTATACATACTGAACTATATGCTCTATGAACCAATTGCTCTATAATTTCTAGTTAATTAAACCTTTCTTCATTTGATTTGTCAAGCATCCAGTGATATGAGATATGACTTACTAGAATCGAAATGTTTCAAGTCAGGATTAAAAGTTTCAAATGTAATAATTATTCATTTTCAGCCGCATCCTATCAGTTGAAAGTGCAGACGAGTTTTACAGTATAATGGGAGTTCTAACTAGAGAGATGCTTGAGTTTGGACTCATGGATACCAACAACTTGATCAAGGTATTTATTGGTTCTTTCTTTTCAAGTAATCATAGTAATAGTAATATCAAGTTTTCGTTCAACCGTGAGAGAAATAAATATGTCCGTTTGTTCCATTAATAGATAGGGATGATATCAATAGCATGGAGTGCGAAAGAAATAGGTGATGATTTTGGTAGTGGATAAGAATGAAGTTTTAATATTCAAAATTCATGCGATTTACAGTTTCGTATCAAGTGTATTTTCTTCAGATACTCTTGTTCAAAGTACAATACTTTGTTCAAAATCTCTGGATTCTCCTCCCTGTGTAACCTACTGGTTCAACTTACAATGATAATAATAATACTTTTCACAGTAGAATTTTAATTTTTCCAAATTAGCCTATCTTTATACAGGCATTCTTCTTATCTTCTCAATCATGAGTTTCCAATTTTACAAAAACTCATATAATTTAGTGTCGTTGCACAAAATTAATTCTATGAGAACCAATCAGAGAAACCTCCTTTTCGAATCAGCCTTCTCTGATTGATTCTTCCCCAACCATTCCAATGAATTGTGTTTTGCGTATCATTGAATAGATAAATAAATTGTTTCTCATGAAATTAACCACTATTAAAATTTAACCGGCTTTTGTGCAACCGGGCCCTAGACTTGGAATTCTGGGCATTAACCTGTGCAGTGTATATCTTTCATATCTCTATATCACCTCTATACATTGTAGTAAATCTATTCAACAAATGTTGATTGACTTTGAAGGCGGTAGTGACGATTACACTGCCAGAGCTGAACGAGATGCGAGAGAGATACATGTACAACATCACGCCGTGGACTCAGTCTGTGTCGACGGTTGCCAGACGAGGATGGAAACTGTTCTACACTGATGAGGACGATGAGACAGACGAAGATGACGAGAAGATCGCCATTGCCACCGCTTATGCACTGTTCAGATCACCTAAAAGGAAGCCAGGTCAGAATCAAGTCAAACACGAATTTCATACATTATTTTTTGGCCATATTGGACCACTTGAGTCATTCAACTAAAATCGTCCTTGGTTCTGAAGCTGTCTGGCTTTTCAATCAGCCCAATATTTCTTCATTCTCTCGGATCGTTGTCGTCTTTCTGCATCAGTGATTACAATCTCCCTGTGCATTTTTGGCAAATTGAATGTGTGCGTTTAGTAAATAGATTATTTTCACTTTATCAATGTCATCCTCAACTTCTAAGCCTATTTCTTGAAGATCATGTTTTAGTTAATCAACATACTTCTCACATTTCACTTTTTCAAGTAACGAATTACAAGCTGTTTCAGAACTCGATTCTCAGGCATTCTCAGAACATGGAAAAATGAGAAATTCGTTGCTTTTTCATTATACTGAGGATGGGCTCTACTTCCTTATAGACAGTCTCATTGGTTGCAATTTTCCAGACTCCATTCTTTTGATAACTTTCATTTATGATAAAAGTTCTTATGGACCGTCTTTCTGTTTTGCTCACCTGATCTGTCTTGTTCTCATTTCTGATTTTAAAGAGAGTTCGTGATGGAAAACATCATTGAACAATCAATTATATTTATTTAAAGGGCTACTTGATTACTATAGGTAGCTTATTTATAGAATTAAAAGTACCCTACATATTTTTTTGACATGACTATTTTGGACACTATTTTCTTCCATTATCAAGTACCCAAATGAATCATAATTATTAGGAAGTAAACAAATATTCTAATTCTTCATACAGTTAATTACAAGTTTATTGAAAAACAATTTTTGGCCGGGTAAGAGTGTAGTCAGTATGGCAGTGTACTACCAGCGTCACATACCTTCACGAAAAATAGCATCTATAGTGAGATCCACGTTATAATGACAGTGGATTAAGATGGGAGAACAGCGTTGCCGATTCTCTGCCTTGATCAGTTATCTTTCTACATTGTCAAAAACAGATTTGGCATCGTTGTGGAGCAATAAAAGGATAGTACTACCTGCTTTGTCGAATAATAGACAAGGATAGCAAAACCAAAGTTGATCAACTACTGTCATTATAACGTGGACCTCACTATAGGAATATTGGATTGAGCTAACATTTAAATGTGGAACATAAACGCCCTATACCATGGGACATCTTCTTAAGATATCTTTTCTCTATGGTAATAATGATGCTTTCTATAAATTTCAGCCGCCTGTAGCGGCCAGTCAATTGTGGGCGTTGGTGCACCTCCCAGCACTGCAATGAATCATCTCCTCTTGGGCAAGTCAGCCCTGGTCAACAATAAGGGCAGAAGGTTGGGGCCTCCACCGGGAGCAGTGCCCGCGAATGCCAAGTCTCCACAAACCAAGGATAAGGATAAGAGTGAGTAGTGCACCTTCCAAATATTTCTGGTGTGTTAGTTTTTTATTTGTACTTTTTAGACCATAACTATTATGGGCTTCATAGTAACGCTGAATTTATTTCCATCATCTTCAGAATGCATGACTTCTATGCATTATGGGAAGGATCTATTTTGTTTGCATTGTTCACCCCACAAGAGACAATTCATCTCATTTAGTAGAGGCTTAATGTGAATATATAAATATATACTTGAATATAATTTAGTGAACTCCTATTTCAATAGTCTCCCTAGTTTTGAATAAAAAGATCCTGAGTTACTTGCTTACGATTAAAATCAGTTTGCACCCATTTGATTGCTTCAGTAACTTATCATCAATTGTTTTGTTTGTTCTGTTAGTTTAGTTTCGTAGTACTCCTTTTCATTTCTCCTTTTTTTAATTAACTTGTTCATAGTATCATAGTAGTACCGTAATGTAATTAAATATAATTATTGTCATCGTTGGTAATTGCAAAACCAATAGGTTCCATAAGCATAACTATTAAATAACTATGCGAACTTTGTTGTTCAATTAGTCTGATGCTTGTTTTATTCATGATCTTGCTTTCTTCTTTATAATTATAATCTCTTCCACCTCATCTCTGGAAAGTTTCCACTTTTATTTTTTTAGGTACCTACCTACCTAAGTTATAGGTATAACTATCGTATAGGTTAGTTATAATTATCAACTCGTTTGTAATTTTCTTTGTGTCTTTGTTTGATTTTTTTTAATAACCTACCTGCTCACAGGTTTTAAACCTATGCAGGTATCATTTTCCCTCAAATATTACCCGTAATTATTTATAATAAACATTATATTTATTCTAGCAGCAATGTTACTTTCTCATCAATAAACTATAAATATATAGCTACATTTAGCATCAACTTGCTAATGCAATAAGTAAAAGTTCCCTTATTGTTTTTCGTTTTCTTTGTTTGTAATGTTTTTTTAGAAAATAAAGTTCAAAGTTCAAAGTTCAAGGATACGGGTATTCTTAAATTTTCAACGATAAATTTAATTGGAAGGATAATCTTGAATTTTCCACGAATGCACAGCTACCTGTTCGAACTCTGATGCTCGAAATACATGTTATCGTAAATTAAATGATAATTTTCTCTAATAAATTATTATTCAAAATCATTTTTAATTGTGATATGCATTGTTCTCAGTAGGAAGCCTCATTATTTCATTGATCTAACGTGTGGTGTATGTTTGAAGGTGAAAACAGCAGGTCAAGCTCGGAAACCTTGCACTGGAGAGATGAGAGAAAGTCAAAAGCTCAACAGAAAACCGGTAAGAGAGTCATGTTCATTCAACTCCATACAAATATAATATTTTTCGGT
This sequence comes from Nilaparvata lugens, assembly GCF_014356525.2. Taxonomy (NCBI): domain Eukaryota; kingdom Metazoa; phylum Arthropoda; class Insecta; order Hemiptera; family Delphacidae; genus Nilaparvata; species Nilaparvata lugens. Next base: position 19,640,588 of record NC_052516.1, read on the forward strand.
TCCATATCATTTGAATAAGAACCATTCACGATTCCATATTCATTTATTAGGTCACGAACATCACAATAATTATAGGGAAGGTTTATGTCCAGTTTTCTAGATTTCAGGATACATTATAGTTACTGGGGATAAGTTGATAACACAATATTAATGACCAGGTTCACAAAAGTTTGCTGAATTTTAAAAGAGATTAAATGCCACGAGTATTAGTCGGAAAAAGGTTTAAAAATTTACTTTTCTGATTGGTTCTCATAACAATTAGTCACCATTAAAATAATTGTTTGTCAGCACCTATATTGCTTAATGCTTGAAATGGTTTACAGCCTCTAAATTAAATGCCTTTGTTCTATATGGATGTACATATACTGGTAGGAATCTATCCAAGCATCATATCTTCATAACATGAAAGAACTAACTACTGAATTTAAAATAAGAGTAATTTATCAAGATGAGAGTTTATATTAACTGCAGAGTTCGATACTCTTCTATTAGATACTGATGTTTTTTAATACATCCAATAGAATACAGTCATACTTAATTAGGTACCTCATACTCACAATGAATCTTGATCTATTTATTTATCTGGTGATTGAGAGAGTTGTTATAAACCTTTTTTATGCCAATCTCTAAGATATGGAGTGGCTGTAGTCGAATGGATTGGATGCTGCTTGACAATTAAGTGGCCCCGGGCTTGAAACCCAAACCGGGTTCGATATTTTTATTGAGCCACTCCCGTGATCCGGATTGACACATTAATGCGTCGATCCTGACTGCCAAAAAAAAAAACAGTCGTTAGGTTATGTCAGAGGCACTAAAAATGATAAAGTGCGTCCTGAAAACTCTACACCAGTCCTTAGCCAACCAAGTTCGAAAGCCTCCTAAATGGCTGGGCTCTCAACTTAGGAATAGAGAGTCCCACACAAAGTGGCCTTAGCTTGAAAGGCTCATATCTATGTGTAAATAATACATTCAACCGTCCTTTAAAGGAAAAAACCAGATTTGGTTCCATCATAAATTATTATTTTTATCATTATTGACTGCTTTATTTTATGCTTATCATCAAAGCATTCTGAATAGCTTACTGTCAAAATAAATTCTTATCATACTGCAGGAGAGACTCTTCTCGCTCTTCTCATCTCCATATCAGCGAAATCTCTCAGTAAGACTTTTCCAAAATAGACTTCAAATGAGGCAGTTAATAACTATAATCAAAAGGTTCTCGAGCTGAAGGACTGCTGCATGAGAATAAGTTTATAACTTTATTCCTTCAATTATACTTCTTTTTCATACTCAAACTCCTTAATAACTGTATAAACTCCTGTTGGATTTTGCAGAGCCAGGTTCCCCAGGGTCCGAGTCACCCTCGACCTCATCCTGTTCCTCGCGACGAGGCAGTCAGTCATCCTCGACATCGACCGAGCTGTGCGACGAGCCAGGACGAACCTCGGACTCGGAGGACCAATCCTCGGAGTGTGCCGAGTTGGCGGCAAGGCCTCTCTCCCGAAATAGCCTCCAACATCCGCATCTGTCGGACTTCAGTGAGGAAGACGAAACACCGGATGTTGTCGACAAAAAACGACAACAAGAGAAAAGTGTGACTCTGACAGAAACCAGGTCTGGAAACGTGGACAGTGAGACAGAAACCAGGTCTGGAAATGTAGATAGTGTTGTTGGTGATGACAGTATACAAAATAAACTTGTAGATAGTTTGAACCAAAAAGGAGTGGTAGTAAGTGGAGTAGTGGCAGATGTAGACAATGTCCTGAGGTGTGGTAGTGGGAAAGTAGCTGTAAACAAGAAAAATATACTTGTGGAACCTCCTACTAAATCTAGCGTGGTACAATGTAATAACACAGTAGTGCAATCTTCTACTAGTATGGTGCCGTCCCTAATCAAGAATATAGGCTCTGCATCCTCAGTAATGCCAATTGATTCTCAGGTGGTTCCTAAGAATAAGTTGTTGCCTTCTCCCAATGTAGTGTCTACGTCTCCAACAGTATCTAAGTTATCAGCAGATAGTTCCAAAGTAGAATCCTCTGCTACTAATAATAAATTGCCTTCTCCCAATTTAGTTTCTAAATCTCCAACAGTATCTCAGTTATCAGCTAAGAGTTCCAAGGTAGAATCTTCTGCTTCTAATTATAAATTGCCTTCTGTTGGAAATCAAGATTCTGGATCCTCAGGTGTAGTTGTTGGTACAAGTGGAGAATCTTCAGTTTCAGTTTCATTAAAGTTGCCTTCGGCTGTGGACGTCACGTCTTCAGAGAGTAATCCTGTAAAATGTAAGTTGCCCTCTCCCATTAAGAATGGGGATGTGATGGTGAAAACTATACCGTCACCACCAAAAGTGGAATCACCTTCTTCACAGCACCTCAAATCACCTCCGCCCACAATAAGGACACCAGCTCCACCACTGAAATCATCACATTCTTTGAAATCACCGCGCTCACCCAAGTCACCTCTGAGTCCTGGTGGTATACAGAGTGCGCCCCCAGTGCAGGTCAAAGATCACGACGAACTGGACAAAGTTCTGTTTCCGTTTGACCGCGACTATTTGACCAAATATAGCAATGAAGACTCTGACCACATGTGTATCAGTAGCTGTCCCGCCTCACCATGTGCCTACATCAATGAACTTCACATTGATAACAGGAAACGGTTATCGGACACCACCATGCGTTACTACGATTTCCCCAGCACAGGCTCGGGTATAAACAGTAGAAAGACCAGCAGTGTTTTGTCGCAGATCTCCCCCTGTGAACTGAATGAAGAAGAAGAGGATGAACTGGAACGAGAACTGGCTGAAGAGAAGGAGAGAGCTAGAGTGGAACAGCTGAAAGAGCCTCTCTCTTTATCCAGTGACGAAACAGGTGATAGCAATAATTTATCACAGAAACAGAGAAAATCTGTCACACATGATGAGGTGGACTCCAATGAAGAGAAAGACCTACAGTTGAGGAAAATCTGGTTGGAGAGCTGTTCAAAAGATGACATTTCTGTTTTTGTTGAAGCATTACCTCCAAAAAATAACATCGAGGAGGAAATTATAACTGTTGAGCCCATAGTTGAAATAATCATCAATTCTAATTCATGTGATGATATTAAGAGCTATGATGATTTGTGTAATGCAACTTATGTGAAAAATGAGAGTGACAATGTGGATTCTAACCAGATCACTCCAACAAATGATTCATTCATAAGCAATATTGAAGGGGATAATGAAGAAGTAATAAGTGATAGAACAATAGAAAAAAGCAATAAAGATGTTTTAGACACAAATTTTGGTAGCAATGAGAGTTCACCAATGAGGTTGTCCCCTGATGCTAGTACTATTTGTGCTGATATTTCTGATGAACAACTTAGAATCAGCGACTCATCTCCCTCTCCCACAATAAGAGCCTCCCTAGAAACGTCACCTACTCTGACAGGAAGGCGTGGCAGTGAAGTGATTTTGAACCAAATTTTGAAAGAAAATCTGGAGATAATTCAGAAGATACAACACACCAGACGAAATACATTGATATTGCACAAGGAAGACTTGTCAGATATTGAAAATGAAGATGCTGTGAAAGGGGGTGAAGATACTGAAAAGGACATCACAACAATCGAACGAATTTATAAAGAGGATACATCAAAGTCTAAACAATTCAGCTGTGAGGAGATCACTAGAAAATTTGATGATTTAACCACAAGTATTGATCTCAATGATTCAAAGTCCAAGGAATTCATCTATGAAGAAACTGAAAAGAAATCAGATGTTTTGAAAGCATTAAGTGTTGATTTTAATGATGGAGTAATAGATAAAAATAACTTGGAAAATGAAAAATTACAAGAAAGTGTTAGTCCTGGAAGAATTATGGATGATACTGAAATCGGCAGAGAGACAACATTAACATCTTCCACAAAGGATTATGTGAGAGAAACTGTTGGTGAAAATGTTCACAGAGAAGTAAAATCTACTCAAGAAAATGTGACGGAAGAAATTGTTACTCAAGAAAATGTAATAAAAGAAATTGTTACACAAGAAACTGTGACTAAAGGAATTGGTAGACAAGCAATAAAATCATGTGATAAAACTGACTCTGTAGTTGACAAACAGCTCACAGAGGAGACCTCATTGGAGAAAACCATATCAGTGGAGAAAAATGTTGTTGACAGCAATAAAATTTATGCAAATCAGAAAATTCAAGAGAATAATAGTACTGACAAAAATTCGAGTACCTCCACTGGTAACCAAAGTATGGAAGAAGACAGTAGTGGAGGTAGTAGAGGTGCAAGAATTGATAAAGATTCAGATGAAAGCAGAAGGAGGAGTAACGATTCCGAAATACCTTCCACTGAACGTGAAACTGATAGCTCCAAAAAGCAAGGACGTTTTCGGTTTCTAGAACAATCCAGCTCGACTATTAGTTCAGCCTCGCTAGACATCAGTTCTGATCTGAGTTCCAGGAAATTCTCTTCAGACATTGAAGCGTCTCTAGAATCCGGAGCTGAGACACAGAGACCTGTAACAAGAAAACTGAACAAAGTGAGTAAAAGTAGAAGCTCTTTGGAGGATGTAGATGATGAAGAACTGCCTCAAAGCAGGAAAACCAGTGAGGTTGCTGAGATGAGGTTATCTGGTGATATAGGATACAGAAGAAACTATAGTACAACATCTGATGAAACTGAACTGAGTACTTTTGACAGATCTTTTGTGAGTGAATACGAACAACACAAGAAGGCCCCTTCAAGGAAACATACAGACCCTGATGAGACACCCGAGAGTTACTGTTCACAAATGAGACAGCAGTACAACCGTTCCAGGAGACCCAGCAAAGAAGTGTCAACTCATTACTCAACCGAGTACTCTCTGGATGATGATGCTGGGAAATCCGAACCTAAACACACGAAACTCACTCAACACTATTCATTTGAATATACATCTCAAAAGAAAGTATCTGATCCTTCCTTCTACGATTTCAAAACTAGAAGAACATCATACTCACTAGATAGTGCTCCTCTGATCACTGAAACCAAAGTGGATTCATGGCATGCTGAGAGTTTAGATTCAGCCAAAGGTAGTAGAACGTCAGTTTTATCAGGGTCGGATGAAGGAACAAAAACTGGCAATAAAGGGATGGGAGATTATGAAGATGTGTCAAAATTCAAACGTTGGAAGAGTTACTCAGTGGATACTGCAGACGATAGAGCATCAAAGTATACTAATAGGAGAAGCTGGTCTCCAACTAGTAAAAGTGTTGGGGAGGATGTGATGTCACCCAAATCAGAAATGAATAGATCTAGTTCATCAAGTTCTTATGATTTTGACGATGCTGATGTCAGCTCATCTAGGGTTAAACGTGAACGCCAGTCAAGAACTGGTTACAAGAGTTCAGATGAAGATGGGAAACGGTTTAAAGATAGTAGTGGTCGCTTGTTTGAAGAGGATAACGATGATGATTTCTTGTCAAAGTATGTGACACGTAGAGGAGACTTGAGCACTGATTTGCAAGAGCCAAAGACAAGCTCCATGTCTGCATACTCGTCGTCGAAACGGTTCAACTACAGTGATCGCCGGTACACTGTTGAGGATAGGCTGGCATCACGAGAGGGAAGTATCTATAGGTCTCTGTCACCTCAGACAGACCTGTTGTCTTCAGAGTCATCGAGTGGCAAGAAATTGGGTGATGACTTTGAGCGCTGGAGACGAAACCGCACAAGGTCGGTGAGTCCCAAACCTGACACTAAGATGTCTGACGATGTCAGTAGTGGTTACGGTTTGAATAAATACAAGAGTAGTTACCGCTGTGAATACACTTCCATAGATGAGTTACCCCATAAAACTGATGATGGCTTCTTGGGGCGGGTTCGTTTGGAATCCACAAGAAATGTAGTTTCATCTCCATCCTCACTGACATCCTCACCAGTGAGGTCAACTGGTAAGAAATCCGAGGACTACTCTCCAATGAGATTCAGGAGATCCGCAACAATATCCGAGACTGATGATCGAGTTTCAGACAACAGCGTTAGTAGATCGTTACTCTCCAGGATAGATTCTGATGATGTCAGCAGTTACAAGGTGCTTTCGAAGTCGAAGACAGTGGATTACGATGATTCCAAGACTAGTTTGTATTCGAGGGAGCCTTCATTGAGGATATCTTCTACACGGTTGTTGTCCTCAGATGAAGGCATCTACCGGAGTGGTAGTGGAGGTTTGGAGGATAAAGAGAGGAGGAGCCGTTGGAAGTCGAACGAGGAACTGTTGGAAGAGGTCGATGACCTGAAACCTGCTGAAGACGACACCTACCAGTCGAGAAGTAAATACGAATCTTCAAAATACACTCCCATCAAAGATTACAGTTATTATTCAAGTAGATCTGAAGCCAGAGATGTTGTTTCTCCACCTAGGAGAACCAGTCCGCTGGCTAGAAGAGATGATTGCGAATTTTCTAGTAGCAGGAAATATGAGCAAGAAGGCAAACTACCCATAGAAGTTGTGCCAACTAAAGGTCAACTATCCTATTCGCGTTCATCCACAACGTCTAAGGACTTTGGTAGACCTTCACCACCCACCAGTCCTTCTAAATTCAAACCGTTCCCATCTAGGATTTCCGATAGGCAACCAAAAGAGCTAGGGGTTCGCCTAGGGATGTATTCTCCTAGCTCAAAGTAAAATAAATTCAAAATCAACTAATTTTTAAATCAATTTGGAGAAATAAGTACTGTTTGTCTAAGGATGAATTCTCCTAGGAAAATCACCTAACATTAGTAGATTTTTTTAGGCATGCTGACATTCAAGAGTGAAGTATAACTCTTGAAATGCTTCATTTTGAACTTAATTTCTGTGAGGCACATTTCTCCTGTGATAATGTATTGCAAATGTCATTGGATTTGAAATGTTCTGATTCCTTCTGGTCTATCTTGAAGTAGTTGGACAATATCTATCTGCGTAGTGAGGAATGAAAATAATTTGAATCATGTTTACTGGTAAAGTGTTCATGTTTTCAATAGTATACTAAAATATATTTATAGGCTATTATCCTGCAGTGTGTGGTTCAGAAGAGTATTACTGGATAATAATTTTGTATTGCAAAGAAGTACTTAATCGACTACTTCCACCAATGAGAAGATTGATTTTTTTATTTATCAATTTATTTATCCACTCACTACTACTGATAATTATATAATCTGGTATGATACTCATACTACTATGAACATTAATACATGGAAATTACCAAGATTACTATTGTTTGATTTTTGTTTAGCTAACAGGTTTTGATTTTTGTCCAATTGAACAGGAATGATTATCATAGAATGCACTGAGCTCAATGGACTGTGTTGATTGAATAGAGAAATCGGTCCATTTTGTTAGCGGAATAAAGTTAATGAATTAATCCACACAATAGAGAGGTCTAATAATTGACCTGATTTCCAATTGATTCAACGCCAGTCTATAAGTAGAAGATAATGTGAATTGTCATGAGAAAACCTGCTATGCTGATTAGAATTTTGATTTTTTTTGAGTATAAGTATTCCATTGGTTTTTATTTTATAACATGGTGACCAATTTAATTTTGCTTCCTCTATTGTTTTATTATTTCAGAGAACCAGAATGAATTAGGATGTGAGAGGAGGCGTATGAAGAAAAAAATAGACGTTATTCGCAAAAAAAATGAAACTGCTTTTGTATAAAAAATCACCTTTATTCTGTTGTATTATATTGTATAATATTATTTGTGGCTTTGTTAGAAAATTGAAAACAAAATTTAATAAAGCTATTAGTAAAAAATCAACTACTTCTAATGAGAGTGAAATAATCAGTCTTTATTAACAAAATTAAAAATTTGAAAAGAGTTTAAAAATTTTTTCAAGAGTTAATAAGGCTTTCATCATGGAAAAATGACAATAAGTTAGTGAAGATAGTCTTTAGACCTCTGTCTTTTTGAATTAGTTAATTTTTTTGTTTTCTAGGGAGGACAATAGATTATTTAGCAGTATTCATGAATGTTGTTTTGTAATGGTTGACTTTGAAATAGTTCAATAAAGATCCATTCTCTAAGATCTCTTATTATTCTTATATAATTAGAGTACATTTATTGTTTAGGTCTATAGAATGGATTAGGTCAAGAATAAGTTAAAACCATCAGAATTGATGTTTCCGTCATCGAATTGATGTGAATTTTAAATCAAGTTGCAATATTTTGACGTCCGCAATGATAAATGTGTAAGATTAAGATGTAAACTTACTACATCACATAAGAACAATAAGGTGAAGAAAATACTGTATTGTAATATCTGCATTTTGAAAATGAATAACATCTTGAAACGTCTGTTGTTAGGAATGGCTTTGATAAAATGCGAAATTCTTGAATATATATTATTACAAGCCTTTGTAAGATAGAGTATTGAAGAATTGAAGTGATAGGCTGTTTGAATGTGAAGAATTTGTAAATCTGAATCTGTCGTCTTTGTAATAATTATTAGTCTAGTCTAGCTGAAAATTATAAACCCAAGAAATTGGAACAGTATTCAATTTAAGAACAAAACGTTGAATTGATAAACAATTTGTTGGCCATAAAGACACGGAGAAAAAAAATCATTTAAGAATTATATTCTGAAGTTGTTAAAGTTATGGAAATGTTAATATTGTATAAAACAGGAATAAAATAATTTATTCAATAATTTTGTGTGATACAGTCAAATATGTAAGGATATATCTTTCAACTCTCTATTATTAGAAGGAATTAATGTAATTTCATCTTTTGTATAGGTAGGGTAAAACATCTTCATAAATTTAATTCTAAATCTCAAGTCTAACAAAAACTCCACACTTTCAATGTTAATAAAATTATAACTAAAAATTCGTTGAAATGAACGAGTTTAATAATTTCAACAATCCTGTTTGATCATCTTCAATGATGAATAATTTCACATTGCATTTATTTATGCGATATATTTGATATTTCATGATTCACAACTTCAATAATTCAAAGGAAAAACACTTTATACTCATACTAGGGTACTGGAATATTGGAATAATACCTTACAGTATTTGAGAATATTGGGATGTTTTTTTATTTCATGTACAGTTTAATGGTATCCAACGGATTAGAATAATTATTGAATGTTCTAATTTTTTTTTCTCTCACTACATATGAATTAACTTTCAGACTTGGTATACAATATGAGAATACATGTAAGGATAACTTATTATGTTATGCTACTACTGTTCAGTTAATCCTATGAATGAAAGACTATGACTTGACATTTTATCTGGTATAGGATTTTAGATTCTTTTAAGATAGGCTATTGTAAAATAACATTAAACATCTCTGGCCGACAAATATTTATGTATATAGTATATTAATAAAATTGTTGCAATTCATTAATTTTATTTCAAAACCCTTGATATACTTTTTTGGGCAAGTTATATGCGTTGCTGTGAGAATTCACCACTGAAATAATTAGTAATGTGGATGCTAGTATATATAGCGGCTAAAACTGTAGCTACTGATTCCCACAAATCAGTGAAAGTAACCAGCACAGTAAAAATTTAATTTCCATGAATTCTGATTGGGCTATTCCACTTATCACGGCCGAGTGAGTAGCCTACCATTAGAACTTATGGGAATGATATTCTCATTGTACCGGTCACTTCACTGACAATGATATGAGGGAATCCTGGTTGAACAGGGAAATAGACGAAAGGCGAGCGCAGTCCTATAGTGAGGTCCATGTTATCATGGCAGTGGCGAAAAATGGGAAAACAGCGTTGCCGAATCCCTCTGCTTTGTCAATGCCTTTTATAGAGGATAGCTGATACCGGTATATATGATGTAATATGAATATAAATAAAACATAGAAATTCAAGTACCCTTTTAAAATTGTTCAATCACGACATGTTTCAACTTTATAATGCCATTATCAAGTCAATGGACCGATATAGGCGAAACATGTCGTGATTGAACATTTTTAAAAGGGTACTTAGATTTCTAATTTTTATTTATATTTTAATAGTACCCTGAAGAAAAAAAGACAATGATGTAATATCAACTGGTCATTCTTGTTTTAAATAATCAATTGAATTTTATTCATGCAACGGTCGTGGGGAATTGCATAAAATAAAGTAATTATACATCAAATTGAAGAGAAGTCAATTCTCTATAAGCATGGTATTTTCATCAAAAATTAAAAAGGTATGAGGTCAAAAAAAGCGGAGAATTGGATGAAAACGCGTTTTTTTTCAAAAATGACACACCTTGAAGCTTGAATATCCTGTATATTTTCCTATTTTATGTTGTCTGAGTAATAAAGTATTTTTGCATGAAACATCACTTTCGGGATTCCTGCAGTGAATTCTTAAGCTGCATACACATATACGCTCTTCCAACCCGCACCGAGCACGCTCCACCCTCGTACCGCCCTCGTTCCTCCATCGAAACACAGTCGCTCCGCCCCCGCACCCATCATGAACGTTACGGAAGATGTTAGATCTTCTAGTGTTCCCCGGTCGAACCACTGTTGCTCCCCGGTCGATCATCAATCGCTCTGCTGGAGTGACGTTCGGAAGCGGAGCAGAGCGAAAGTCTGTACGCACCTTTAGATGTTTGGTGAAAGTTGATTTGTATGTTGTTTTGTAGTCAAACGAGTCACAGATGAAGAGTGCTTCTCTAGTGTGTCTCTCAAGATGTTGGGTGAGGCATGCTTTAATACTTTGTAATTACAGAGGTGACAGCTGTACTGTACGGGGTTTTATAGAGTAAAAGGTAAGTATCAATTGATAGAGGGTCCATTACACCACAAAGGATATCTTTTTTGATGGAAAACCTCCCATTGAATCCTATCTCAGCAGGTCCCTGAGACATCACAGCAAGTGAATGGCACTTTCAATGAGACCAATTAGGAGCTATAAAAGGGTGCAAAAACTTCATTATGAAAATTGAAGAAGACAGTTGGGTGGTCGACACTTATCATGATTACTATCCCCAGATTCAGGGTCAGCTGCACCTCACAGGAGCACAGATGTGCCACTTGCTAGTATGGCTAACAGGAAACTGTTTAATTGTGTCATTCGTGTGTAATGATGAATGGGTCTCCAATATAGAGGTTCTTCCAGAATCTTATGTTGATCAATATCTGAGTACAGTAGATTTAACATCTGAATAAACTATGAATAAACTCTACGTTGGATCATCTCCAGAGTGTCAATCAGCTTATTGAGAAATGTGAAGAGTTCCAAGTTGGTGTATACTTAGCCTTCGTTGACTATAAAAAAGCATTCGATTCTTTGGAGCACCAGTTTCTGTTCACGACTCTACAAGCGCAATTAGTCCCATCAACATATGTTAATATAATAAAACATTTCTACAACGGCAGTACAGCAAGACTATTGTTGGATAATCCGGGAGAGAGTTTCTTTATTCAGAGAGGTGTTAAGCAGGGTGACCCACTCTCGCCGGTGCTCTTCAATGCTGCTTTGGAAGAAATTTTCCGACAATTGAAATGGGAAAAATGCGGGATAAATATTAGAGGAGAATGTTTGAGTCATTTACGCTTTGCAGACGACATCATAGTCATTGCAAAATCGGCCCAACAACTGCAAGTTATGCTCACTGATCTGTCAGCAGCTAGCAGACGAGCTGGCCTTTCTATAAACCCCTCAAAAACCTATTTGATGACAAATAGAAAATCGGAAGCTATCGTTTTGGATGGATGTCCACTAAGGTGGGCGGACGAGACTATTTATCTTGGGCAGCTAATCTCATTCAGTGACAGGACGGAGAGAGAAGTGAAGCGGAGATGTGCGATCGCCTGGAGTAAATATTGGGCTTTAAAATTCATACTCAAGAATAGAAACATTCGCACAAGTACAAAAATGGAGATACTAAGGAGTTGTGTTTTCACTACACTGGTCTACGGCTCGCAGACATGGGCTTGTAAACAAAGTGTTTTAAGAAAAATAGGAGTCACCCAAAGATCCATGGAACGCAGCATTCTAAATATCAAAAGATTTGATAAGGTGAGGAACACTGAAGTTCAAGCGATAACCAAATCAGAAGATTGGGTGAGAAAGGTGCGGAGTCTGAAGTGGAAGTGGGCGGGCCATGTGGCCAGATTGAGCGACGATAGGTGGACGAAGAGGCTGACGTTTTGGCAGCCGGTCGGCAGAACACGCAAAGTCGGCAGACAGCGAGTCCGGTGGCAAGACGACATCGTCAAGGTGGCCGGTGCAACGTGGATGCAGTTGGCGGCGGATCGAGACAAATGGTGTGACCTGGGAGAGGCCTTTGCCTAGTAGGGGCTTGGTTTCCACAAAAGACAAAAAAAATGTATCTAATATTCTCAATTAAAATAATTTATTGTAAATATATATTCATTTATGAAGAGAATTCATTAAGTAAATTATGAGGATATTCTTTCCATATTGTGTTATTGTATAATTGTATTTGTGAAGTGGAACAATAAAGGCTTTATTTATTATTATTTATTATTATTATTAAACTATTATGTTTTTTCACATACTTTGCTATAGGCCTATATTTTTGCAAATAAATTTTAACAAAGATGTGAAAATTGCGTGCTATGTGTATTGACTTTCAACTTTTGTTATTTTACTTAACCTGCTTTGTGGCAGTTTTTTATTTTCTTGATTTGTTCACTTGTAGACATACATATTATGTAGTATGACAACATCATGAACAGAAACACTTTATTATTATTAATATCGGGGGACCGAGCTTTGCTCTGGAGTACAAAAGCATAAAAAATGTATTACGAAAGAATTTATAATATATTTGTAGTTCATACAGAAAGGTTTTATCTAATCACAGTGGATTGAGATTAATTCCCAAAGGAATGCAGACATTTCTCTCACAAAGGCCCGGTTGAATTTTAATCCTGATTAATTTCACATGAACCAAATCAGAGAAGACCATTTCAAAAAGCTGGCTTCTCTGATTGGTTCTACTGGAATTAATCAGGATTAAAATTTAACCGGCTTTTGTGCAACCAGCACTAAGTACCTGATTCAATGATTACAAAAGTTCAACAGCTGAGTCATAATATTGCCTCAGTCCCACACACATGCACTCGCTCACTCACTTCCATCATCAACAGACGACGAAATTATCAGCTGTTTTTCCAAGGATGAATAATTATTAACCATTTCATGTTCTTCAGCGAGTTTTCCCAGGGATGAGACCTAGTGCAATCGAGTTTTTATATTATACAACCCTATTAGATGTATAAACCTACTACGTTTTCAAGATCCAGTGATACAAACATAATAAAAACATATGAACAGAAATTGTTCGTTTAATAGTATAGGATTAAGGAATTGCATCTTGAGATGTGCAAGTTTCATTTGATTTGAAAAATACTTCTCAATTTGGTCAAAAATATAAGTAGATTTGGCACTATCTGTTAATTTCTTTCAGTATTAGGCTGGATTATTAATTTTCTATACAACAAAACATGAAATGACTAACCTGAATGACTTTCAAAGCATTTCACGCTAAGAAGGTGTTTTGAATCTTGATTGGATAGAAATATTATGTCAGATTATTTCAATATTTCTGAGTATTGAATTAACTTGAATTCACAACCTCAAATCTATTAGATATTAACAGTTTCTGTTCTTACAACAATTTGCTACAAAACTAGAGGTTTTTAAAAATAACAGTGTTCAGACAGAGGAGAAAATAATTTGAACATGTACATACTAACGTAATTACCAATTTTAATGTTATCAAAGTACAAATATATTGATTAGTTTCACTCAAGCAATATTTTATAAATAATGCGTCAACAAATTTAAAAAATGCTCTTATTACTAGTTGATTAGGTATTTTATAATACAGGCCAATTCGAATTTTAAATCTCCATTTTTTTTTATGGAAAATGAGATCTTTGAACAAGGGCTGGGAATTTAGAATTGATCGTGGAGCTATTCATTTAGACTAATTCGAATCGTTCGATGAATTACATTTTTTCGAGAAAAAATGTAAAAAATGCAGAGAAAAGGAAGCCATTTTTTAAATCTCAGTAGAAAAATGTATAAAACAATAAAGATAGATACTAAAGGGGTCGCAATAAAGATATGCATGAAGACACGTTTCCCTAAAATTGTGTGATTTGAACAATTCCTAAAGGTGGGTTTTCGTTTGTGCGTATCGTCGTTCGGCTGCTTATGCGTATAGTCAAAATAGAAACTTTCCAAACAATAAATCGTATCTATTCACTCAGTTGATATCGTACGTCGTATTACAGTATTTTAATACCAAATACGATATCAACTGAATGGTTATAATACAAATAGATAAGATTTATTATTTGGGAAAGTTACTATTTTGACTAATTGCATACGCAGCCGAACGCGGATCCGCACAAACGAAAATCCATCTTTACATAATAATAAGAGTAATTAAATTGTACCAATTAAGGGGAATAATTCCAACTTCTTGAAAATACCTGGTCAATAAATATTATTAAAAAGTATAGTATATTTTCAAATTAGTGTAAACCTTCTAAGTTGTACTATTCATTACTTTTACGAAGATTATTACGTTAATTCACATACTCATACAGGCTCAAACTACTAAGTATCATTCAATGTAATGCCAACTCAAGAATTGAAAGATTTCAAACCTAGGGTATTTTCATACCCTTTTGTACGATTCTCAACCTGCAATAACTTCCAATCTATATTCCTATTAGCTATGCTAATCTATCTATAACTTATATTCTTAAGGTATATTGGTGTTCCTATGATATCATATTTCAACTACAGAAAGATCACGAATTCGTAAACTTATTTTATAGTATCTGAATATCAGGATAAAAGGCGTTGCTAGCAGTAATTAATTTTTTTAAACCTTGTAAATATAGTAGGCACTAATCAAGAGGAGGCACAACCGAAAGATCTATTGACAATTTACAATAAAAATATTCTAAGTTATACATTTTTGCAAACATTTTACATAATTCATACAAATAGATAACAAAATTATTTCACAAACCTTAGACTAAGAAATCTATACTGGAGTTTAATGAGCTATCAGTTCTAGAAGCAATCATTGTTTTGTTACTATATTTTCATATGAGATTTACTTTGATAAACTGTTTACATCAATACTTGTGCTTATCCTTATTGACTGTTAATCATTGCAGTATTAATCAAAAATTTAAAAATGGAAACTGTTGATTTCAGCTTTCATTAATAACTGATTTTTATGTATGTATTGTTCTAATTTATGCATAAGTCTATGAAATATTTATAATGTTGTATTTGTACTGTTAGATTCTATTTTATATGCTTTGTTGATGACAAAACCTTTATGACTTAAGCTCGGGACACATATAACCGCACCGAGCCCGTGCCGAGGTACGGCCGAGCTACGTCCGTGACACGGTGATGATGATAGGAGAACACACATATCCGTGCGACAGCCGAGCGGCAGCAGTGTCTCAGTTCTGTAGTGCTACTGTGGTCTGATTTCTGAATGTGTTAAACTATTGTTAATAATATAACACTATTAAAGCTTGTTACATCCACTTTAAATTCATATTTTTCAATTTTAAACTAATTACCTGTAGACACAGAAGATGAGAATCATAGTGCTGGTATATATTTCGGTGCATAACAGTACCACAATCAGTCATGTATCGTAAATATATATCAGCAATAAAATTGTTGAGGATATTCTGCCTCATGTATCTAAACGTAATTAGTTTTAAATTTAAAATTTAAGACATAGTCACGGGTTTCTTCTTTCACACTTTTTGTTGTTTACTTTATTATTATTATAATTATATTACGCCTATTATACCTTTGGCTCAACTTATGATTTGGTTATACTTTTACTTTTGGTCTAACTTATTTTTTCGTTCAACCATATTTCTCATCACTCTGATCGTACAAAAATGAAAAATTCCTTATCTCTTCAATCAGTTTTTCATTCTCCATGTTGAACGAGGCCGCACCGTCTCCGTCAAAAAGTAAATTGAACTAGTCGGTGACGGCGCGGGCACGGCGCGGGCAACAAGCACGGTGACGGTGCTGACGCGGTGCGGTAGTATGTGTCCCTACACGTTTGAAAGCATTTTGTTTTCTCACTCGCCGTAGTACGTTCGTCACTCGGCCGTGCCGCGGCGCGGGCTCTTTGCGGATATGTGTGTCCCGACCATAATTAGTATTTAAAGTATTGCCAATATTAACCTAAATATAGCTTATGGTTTCTATATAAATAAGGCAAAATTTTATCTTTCAAAGGTATTTCAACATAAGTATTGAGCTCTATTTGACATTTTTATAAATCAGCCTTGAGAATAATTGGGTTCATTAATATTGACGACCTCTATTCAGTGGATTACCCCTACTTATTGTTTTATTAAGTACAGTATTTCACTATGGAACAATTCTGTACTGAATTATATTTCCCATCAATTCCAAAGTGTATATAAAAATCTATGTAAATACTTACGCACCACAAACACACGGCATACGCGTTTCATCAATTGATGATATACAAATTATATTACGTATCTTACTGCATTTGTACTGACACATTATAAATCTTACCAGATATCTGTACAAATACATTATCTTCTTGTATCCGTACAAATACAGATATAATAAACATAATATCAGATGATGAAAGTGTACGGAGTGAGTTCGTGGCGCGTAAGTTAGTGCACAGCTTGAGTGGTGTACAATTTATTGATAACTACTTTGTAATATTATATTACGGTATTTATGCGAGTAATATCCTACATCATTAAGTATATTATTCGTGCTTGTAAAAGTTTTAAAAATTTATGGATTATAATGTAGGCTAATAGTGAATACTTTAGATCTATTTTGAATAGTTCGTTTGATATTTTTAAATAGTTTCTAAATACTAGAGATTATCACAATTTCAATATAGATTTTATAGCATGTTCTATTATCCTAATTTTAGAATATAATTTCTTCAAAACTCTCTGGCAATAGTCTATATTTTGAAAGCAGTGTAGGATAATTTGAAATAACCTTTAAAATTCATGAAAAAATAAACGCTTGTTCTTTCTTGATAATTTAGACATTTTACGACTTCTTTATCTGGCTCTAAATTCAATTAAAACTCTTTAGAAAAAAGTTTTATTGATGAAGAGACATTTGTTCCGGAGAAAAGAAACTTGAGAAATGCTATTAATAGATCTGGAAACTTATTAAAGCTCTACTTTCCAATATGTTTCTGCTTTGCAGGAGAGAGGCAATTGGCTCATATGGGAGAGTTCACACATGTCTATTCTACCAATGTGTGAATAATCCCATAAAAAACAATTACATTATTTTTTGTGTCCAGTAGAGCAAAAATTCACAGACAAACGAATAGCATTTTACAAGATTCTAAAAAATATTTTTACAATCATAATCGTTTTAATATTAATTGACCATTGCAGTTGAAATTTTCATCACTGCTGCAAAAATATATTTTCATCGTTGCTTTGTGTATCATTGAATCAATTAAAATATAAATAGTTTGAAAGCAAATCTATTTCTAAAAGCATGAACATAATAGGATTGCTAGTGTCGTGGTAACCCATCCAAGTATGAACTGAGCCCTTGTTACTGAGCTTTGAAAATATATCACATAACTAAATATTACGAATTCCTTATTACTCTACAGACAATTTTATAATTTACATAATAATTACAAAGTTTAAAAACATTAGAATCAAATATACATTTTTTTACAATCAATACATGGGTTCGAAATGAAGGTACTGTATCCTTAGTTTGATATACATACAAATATATTCAAAATTTAAATTCTGTGAACTTTACTTAATTGTAAACTATTAATAAAATGCAACTGTTAAAATATGAAAATTTTAAAATCGTGTATTCTAATGAAAATCCTTGATAATCACATAATTGTATTTTTAAATTGAAATAGCAAGAGGTTTTTCTATTAGCTCAATGTCCGTTTCTTCCAATCAATCATTTCTCGGATACAGATCCAATATTTTAATAAAATTATTCAAATCTTACAATCATCACACCCAACTATTGAAAAATATTCGCTAATATAACGATCACATCATGAAAATGACATTTTCAAATGCTGTATATTATGAAAATAATTAAATTTTCACATAAGATCTTTATGTTATTAATACTATTTCCATTGTAATTGTCATATATAAAACAAAATTATTACTGTTCTATTGAATAAAATGATTTATAAAATTATACGAATAAGATAGAACGTAAGAAAAGTTAGAGTAGAAAGTTAAGAAACAGGAGAAAATCACTCAATAATCATCTTCACTTCAATTTAGACTTATATAAAGGCGAATTGAGATAATTAAGAATGGTTGAGAAACCCTTATTAAAACCATTTATTAGACAAGATAAAAGTAAATTTTTGACTTCTCATTTAGGCCTACGGTAAATTATCTGTTCATTACAATAGGATAGAACCAAGAAATATAATCCGAAACTTCTCTTCATGATAATTTTTATAAATTTTCCAAATGGAGTTTGGTATGTAACTAATGTGCTACTATGCTGAATAGATAAATGGAGAATATTCCATTTAATTGTATTTCCACAAGCACAAAATCAAAACAATGATTGGGAGAGAAATAATAGGATTAATCCAAAACTGTTTCTCTCCCGCATTTAGATTATATGCTTTTAAAATCTAAACGAGGTTATGATACCTATACAAAAAAAAATCTGGTGTGGCGCACTCACACAACTTTCTGATAAAACCTTATGGAAGAGGTTTCCTTGCCGTTATGAAAATTGATCAACTGACGCTAGTGTTCCAGCGCAACTTAAGTCTACTATTTAAAGATCTAAGCCAGCTGGTGACAGGACAATAACGCTGCAGACACACGAAGTCTGCTATCTCTTCATAGTGAATGATTTAATAGAATCAACAGTTGCCAACAGTTTGCAATTTAATAATCTTATTTTCTCGAACTTCGAGCTTATTTTCAATTTTAGGTGAAAATTAATTGTAGAGATTTTCATGCTCAATCTCTTCCACCTGAATTTTTTTGTTTAAATTGTATCTGAAGCCTGATAATTGGGAATCTAAAATCAAACTTTGCATGAATGGGGCGCAGCTCCTGAAATTTTTTACAGATATGGGACTTGTGGTAGTTGATAGAGCTTATCAATGTCTATTTTAGGTATAAATTTGATCAAAATCGTTGGAGCGGTTTTCGAGAAAATTGCGAAAAACCCTGTTTTTGACAACATTTTCGCCATTTTAGCCGCCATCTTGAATTGCATTTGATTGAAATTGTTTGTGTCGGATACTTTTAGTGTAAGGACCTTCCAAATTTCAAGTTATTCCGTTAATTGGGAGATGAGATATCGTGTACACAGACGCACATATACTCATACTCATACACACACACACACACACACACACACACACACACACACACACACACACACACACACACACACAACACACACACACACACACACACCACACACACACACACACACACACACACACACACACACACACACACACACACACACACACACACACACACACACACACACACACACACACACACACACACACACACACACACACATATATATATATATATATACACATACACACATACAGACCAATACCCAAAAACCACTTTTTTGGACTCAGGGGACCTTGAAACGTATAGAAATTTAGAAATTTGGGTACCTTAATTTTTTCGGAAAGCAATACTTTCCTTACCTATGGTAATAGGGCAAGGAAAGTAATAAGACATAAAAGGATACACTCATCGTAGGGTGATATGTCGAAATCCTGTATATCTCCTTTATGCCTCAACACCTCTCCTAGATATTCATGATGATCTGGATATCTCCTATACCTCCTCAACACTCCGCCTTCACATGCCGAGTACAAAAGACTGCCCTGTGATGTGTACCTGAAATAATTTGAGAATATCACTTTAATAATATGCATCAATGATTTTTAATCAATACTGTTTGAAATTTAAATAAAAACAATTAGGTACAACCGGATCCTAACATTCTAATTCACTTATTTATTTATTTACAATGCAAATGACACTAATGTAATAAAATTGGGAGATAAAATAATAAGGTGGTCCTTGTGCTATAAAAACTAATGGACCATAAAATCTGTAGGTTTAAAGGTCCATTTGATTTAATAAATGTCCTAAGAACCGGGCCTTAATAGGTACTTTTTCTCAAAACTATTTGAAAATAAGTAAATCATCTATTGAGAAAATGAAATGAGTGAGCAGATAAGGGCATAACTTTTGTTAGCATTTCGCTGCGTTTACACCAAAGTTGTCAACAAAATGTTGTACACAAATAGATTTTTAAAAAACAGTTGTCTTTTCATTTTTTTTTTTGAAAATTGTTTGCTGTTCTCAAATAATGTAGAGCAAAAATGTTGTCAATATTTTGCCCAGAGAGCATGATTCTAGAGGAAGAAAATTTTGTTGGCAACTTTCTCAGTGTTTCCCACACTGAGTGAAACATATATTTTTAGAATGCAATAAGTTGACGACAAAATATTGCTGTGATTTTTAAGAAATTGGCAACGAACTGCCGCGATTTGTTGACAACTGAGTTGACAACTCTTGTGTAGACGCGGCTTGATCAATATTTCAAATTCAAATTCTTTATTTAACAAAACAAGCTATAGATTACAAAAATTTGTTAATCGCCCATATGGACCTCAAGCGTCTGTATTTGGGTCGCCGAATCAGTAGTCGATCAGAGACATTTCGACTAATAGATCAATATAATATTAAAAATGTTGATTGGAATAGCTACCTCAATTTCCATACAGGCATATCTTTGTTTTCTTTTAGTTTTTCTTGGTTTCCGGTATCTGGCACATACGCTGATATAATATCACCACCATTCATTATCACACCTGAAAACAAGAAAAATATTCTTAAAGCATAATTTAAAATTCAAGTAGGTTGATGTTTGATTGGGATACGAATATTTGATCATGATTGCTGGATAAAACCATGTTGTAATTATACAATGAGATCTTCTCATTGAAATCCTAATAGAGATCAGAGAATTATTAAGACGATTTTTTAAAATGAAAAACTTTCCCTCACTGGAGGGAAACCCCCTATATTTGATTAAATTTGACATGTCGTACACCGTTTGAGCTGTGCTCATCAAATGCGGTTTGACACGTCGAAATAACAATAATAATGGAATTTTACGGTACTTATGAGTTCCATTATGACAGGTTTGAAAAAGAGTTTTGAAATACTGCTATATTATATCAATATAGTTTTGTGACTGTAATGTCTAGGTGACATGGTCTTAATGGGAGCTTTCCAATGAATTCTGCCCATTTGAGCAGAAAAAATACCAATGGATTATATGGGAGTATTTTTATAAAATTACTGAATGAATGTACTGTCAACTACATCATTAAACCGTTAAATTTATGGATGAATATACTGACTACTAATCTAACCTACACAATTAAATTACTGAATGAATATACTGAATTCTACACTAAAACTATTAAATTACTGAATGAATATACCGAATACTAAACCTATAAATAAATTTTTCAATGATATTGTGTACGTTCTGGGAACACGAAAAATTGGTAAATTGTTCATAGTCCAGTGGTAAATTGTTCAATCACGTGACTAGTGCAAAATGTTCCCATGGAACGCCATTTCAAAATCGTTGGTTCAAGCTTTTGGCGCGCACTTATGAAGTTTATTTACACCAAAATTTGTCGTTTAATAGATACGTGAATGAAGAAAGGCTGTTTTACGAACTTACCATTTAGAAAATTGTGCATTTCTTTCATTCCATTAATAATAATAATAATAATTTCTCTGATTACCAATGAATTGCAACCAGAGGAGTTTATTGACAAGACATATACATAATTATTATATTATACATACAAAAGTTACTAATACTAAACTTAATTCTAATTATGATAGAAGAGTTCATTACTCTCAAATTTTCTATAGAGAAAAATTTATTTAACGAATGGATATCAAACATCATTTTGTTGGTTATGCATTCTAACGCTATGTTATGGTTAAAAAAACAAACAAGCTATCAGCGCATGTGCAGAGAAGCAAGCAGACTGAAATTCAATTGACCAATGAGAGCTCTGAAAGTTTGAACTGTTACAATTTACCAGGCTTCGACTGTGGAGCAGGAACTTGGAACTGGAACTAGTTTTTGGTACAGAATCTGTCAAAATTCTTCCCATGGGACGCGGAACTTTTTACCTAGTAAATTGTGAATCGGACAATTTACCAAATTCCATGTTCCCAGAACGAGCTCATTGACTTGGAAATGACATTAATGTTGAAAGATGTTGTGAGTAAAAAAAAGGTACCTATTCGAATTTTGTATTTTAATTTATTGATAATTATTCAATTGAACATTAAACTATAAACTGACTGAGTGAATATTTGACTGACTATTGAATCCGGTGTCGTCGTGCGCCGAGTGGTAGGGCTCGGGGGTGGGGCAGACAGTGTTCACCGAGTGGCCGGCGTGGTACGTGTGCAGGAGGCGACCGTCCAGGGTGCACACTTTCACCGCCCCCTCCGCCGAGCTGCTCAGCAGGCCGTTGCAGCCGCCCCACGGCCAGCCGCCCCCCAGGAAGCACACGTCACGGATTATGCTGCCGTGCAACTGCAATCACAAATCATCAATACAGTTAAGGTGAACTGAAAACATCATCAGCCAAGGCTGTGTACCACGCTATTGGAAACGTTTACTGGTGACACAGTTTTTCGATTTGGATACTATCATAGAGGAGAGATAGGTAGATACCAATCAGTCAAGGTTGTGTACCACGCTATTGGAAACATTTACTGGTGATATTTTTCACTGTTCTTCGCATTTATAGCTTTAGTAGATATCCTATGGTATAGGTCGTTTATGTTCCAAATTTCAAGCCGATTTTCCGTTAACTCAAGCCGACTACAGTTTTGGCCGGGTGAGAGTGTAAGAACGGCACAGTAAGAGAGAACGTCACGAAAAACGACTAGGACTATCGGTTTAATTTAACAGTGAAATTTAGAACATAAACGCTCTTTACATGAGATATCTTATTATGCTATCGTCTCTCTATGATATTAGGCGATGCCACATCCACATGTTGGCCTAATGACGGCCAACGACGATCAGCGCCAATGTGTGGATGGGTGGTTTGTCAAGGCTGACTACCGCTCACTAGTAGATTGCAGACTGGGCCAACATGTGGACTGGGCATAATACATTTCCCTCACAATGTAATGAATAAATAGCTCGACTCACATCGTAGACAAAATCAAGGGGCAGAGGCATGTGGAGATCAAGCAGAGTGATTCGAAAAAGCGAATAATGCAGTGCTACATCAGCATTATATACGAAGTTACCAAATGTAACTGCAGACAATGGGCCATATGAATAAAGTTGAGCATTTGCTTATACTTCTAAAATATGGAGCATTTGCTACATTCTCTATGAATAAACGTGAGCAAAACCTTTTGCTCATGCTCATCAAAAAAATAGTTTGAGCATTTGCTCAAAATAGTAAAAGCTTTTGCTCAAAATTGTATGAATAAACTAGAGCATTTGCTCAACTTTTGAAGCAAATGCTTCAAAAAAGGCGAGTCTAGTCTAGAGCAGCTTATCACCTTTTGCTCATAGTAAAATGGCTCAACTAATTCGTAAGAGGAAGAGGAAACTATACCAGATATGATCACAACCAATAGTTGAGAACTATAAAACTCTTTTTAGATTCAACCATGATATACATCACCATTATCCCTACAAAAGAATAAATACAAACGATAGCTATCTGATATAAAGATAGCCATCACAAAATAGAAAAAAGGCATTTAAGAAGATGAGAGTGTAGACGATAATAAAAAGGTTATTGATATTATAAGAATAATATGCTGAAGATTATTATGGAGATGACATTTTTTCACAAAATTATTTCAAAATTCTAAACTCAACTAACCTAAAACTCTATTCATAAATAGAAAACAGAGCAGACGACGCAAACACAAGCGGTGCCCCCTACTTGCATATTTAGCTATAAAAACAAAGTAAGGCTACAAAAGCGAATCAGCTGATGAAAAATCTTTAAAATACGTGAGCATTTGCTCCAGAGTTCAGGAGCATAAGGTAAGAGTATAAGGTAAAGCTTAATCATATAAAAATGAGCAAATGCTTTTGCTTCTACCTTTTGCTCATGAGCAAAACCTTAAGCTCCATGCTCTTGCTCATGAGCATTTTCTCTGATTTTATTCATATGGGCCAATGAAACGAATGACTCACATCATCGGAATAAATGAGTAGCAACATGATTCACACCATAAGCAATTTGTATGGTAGACAATCGAATAATCACAGACAGAAACATGAGCAATTTAAATAGTAGACAATGCAATGAATGACTCACATCGTAGACAAAGTCGAGTGGCAGGGGCATGCGCAGATCGAGCAGAGTAAGCCCCTTTCCGTTGACGGCGACCGACACGGCCATGTTGGGCTGGGTGGGGTCGGCCGCCAATCCGG
Organism: Nilaparvata lugens; assembly: GCF_014356525.2. Lineage (NCBI taxonomy): Eukaryota > Metazoa > Arthropoda > Insecta > Hemiptera > Delphacidae > Nilaparvata > Nilaparvata lugens. Next base: position 19,665,135 of record NC_052516.1, read on the forward strand.
TGCGGTCCTGGCCGCTGAATGCGCAGTTGTCATAGGCCAACAGCTGCTCCCCCCTCTCCACGTCCACCACTGCCAGGCGGCGGGCCGTTGTCGCTGCCAGGATCTACAAAAAGAAATTACATTCAATATTAAAGTCATTTTAAAGCAAAGTCCACGAAATAGCTTCACTAAGTGAAGTCCACGTTATAATGGTAGAAAGATAGGAGACCAGCATTACCGATTATATGCCTTGCCACTGCCTTCTACAAAGGATGACTGATACAGGTATATCCGATGTAATATCAACTGTTCATTCATGTTGAAAATAATCAATTATATTTTATTCGTCAAGAAAATATTATATTTTTCATAATTGAGATTAAATTGCCTATTTATTGAAGAATTATACTCTGTTAATTTCTACATTGTTAAAATACGACCTGACAAGGTTGCAGAGCTGGAGAAGTATTATAGCACTATCTGCTTTGTCGAATGATAGAAACACCAATGTTAATCAAATACTGCGATTATAACGTGGGCCTCAGCCTCACTATATAGAGGATAGTTGTCTGTTGATACCGGTATATCTGAAGTAATATTAACCGTTCATTCTAGTTGAAAATTATCAATTATACTTTATTCGTCAAGATAGTATAGTATTCAATGATTGAATAATAAATTTTCATAGCTATTATTTAAATCTATAGTAGAGCAGAGACAAAAGAATTATTAGCTCAAAGCTTCTATTCAAAAAAATAAGTAGGATTCTGGATAGTTCAAAAGTTTATGTACCTAAAATCTTATTTACTTCGAATAGAAATATATTTGGAATTGGATAATAAATTCTATTCATTACAGGCATTAGAGAAGGATTTTTTCCTATTTCGAATTGAATAATAAATTCTATTTATCACAGGCATTGGAGTGGGAATTTTTCTTTATCCGTTGCATTGAAAAGTGCCACATGATTTCTGATAAATATACCTTCATAGTTGAAGGACTTACCTAATTCTGATAAATACATTTATTTATTATAAGAAAGAAATATTTAGTGAAGAAGTTTGGTTATGTAACCTATTATCCAACTATATATTCGAAATAGGTATTACATAATACGTTATGATAATGATACGATGTATTGATGATACAGGATGTAATAATTATAATTGTAATAATTATTTAATGTGATAACATTAGTAGATGGAATACTAAGGCAATCCTTGTGTTGTTTTCGTGCCTCATAACTATTCTCGTCTTGAGTTATTCAAATAGCCTAATGAAACTCACTGTAGCTTACTTAAGACTGTGCAAAGGCTAAAAATAAACTTTCTACTGGTGATATTTTTTAAAGTTTTTCGATTTGTATAACATCAAGCTATCAAAATAGAAAAAGTTTTCTCAGGAAAACATTTTTCCGATCATTACTTTTTGAGATATGAGCGCCTAAAGTTTAAATTTTTGAGACAGAACATTTCAAATTCGGTAAGAGATAAATCCATGAGATCTAGAGGATAGATTCTTCATGATATTGTTGATCTAGTAAATCAAAAATTTTCTGAAAATATCAATTTTTGAGAAGGTTATTCAATTTACTAAAAATAACTTTTAGTTGAGTTATTTTTGGTAAATTGAATAACTTTCTCAAAAATTGATATTTTCAGAAAATTTTTATTCTACTACATCACAAAACAAAAATTTTCAGAAAATTTTTATTCTACTACATCACAAAACAAAAATTTTCTGAAAATATCAATTTTTGAGAAAGTTATCCAATTTACTAAAAATGACCAAAAATAACTTTTAGTTGAGTTATTTTTGGTAAATTGTATAACTTTCTCAAAAATTGATATTTTCAGAAAATTTTTATTCTACTACATCAACAATATCATGAAGAATCTATCCTCTAGATCGCATGGATTTATCTCTTACCGAGTTTGAAATGTTCTGTCTCAAAAATTTAAACTTTAGGCGCTCATATCTCAAAAAGTAATGATCGGAAAAAATGTTTTCCTGATAAAACTTTTTCATTTTGATAGCTTGATGATATACAAATCGAAAAACTTTATAAATATCACCAGTAGAAAGTTTATTTTTAGCCTTTGCACAGGCTTAATGTAAGTTAGTATGTAGCTGAACTGTAGGCCTACTCACCCTTGAGCCATCCGATGTGAAGCGGACTGCATTGACATTTCTGGCGAGGGTCATGGTGGTGATCTGGTAACACATGAGCAGCTCCATGCGGAGAGCCGAGTAAAGATTGACCTTGCCATCGTAAGCACCCGAGCAGAAAAGGTAGCGGTCCTAGAACACAAACAACTTCATGAAAATATATTTTTAATTATTACTCATAATATCAACTATTCATCGACGTCTAGCGACTTGAGCACACCAGTGATTCAGTTGCTGCAAAACGTTGGTGTGTAATGGTCATAAAATAATAATGGTTCTAAGTAGCCTAGGTGAATGAAAAAATATTTTCAATTATTACTCATAGTATTAATTTTTTCGACGACTAAGGGCATGTGCACACCAGTTATTTAGCTGCTTCAAAACTTTGGCGAGGAATGAAACACAAGGGTTTCCATCTATCTGGCACACAATACAATACCGTACAATATAATATACATTCATAGTACAAAACAATATAATTATGAACATGTGGGAAAACTAGGCTGAGCCTAAAATTAGAGATTAGTCTGTTTTGTACGGTGACTGCAGTGAAGCATTGATAACACAATCACCAAGGTCCTATCTCTAGTTGACAATATTAGGGACTGTAGCACAATGAAAGAGCAAATCTTCTCCAACAAAAACATTTTAGAACATAAAATTTGAGATGTTTGAGTTGAAAAAGAATGTTATAACATTGACTTGACTTAATGAATCTTAAGAAATTCCATTTTCTCCTATGACGAAATTCAAGCTTTGTATTGTATGTTGAATTTCTATGCAAATCTGTTCTCAACATTCAGGTGAAGCTTGATGGAAGGCCTTCAGTTGCAGCTATTGTCTGAAACCGCTGAAGGAGAGATGAATGTCTATAGTGAGGTCCACGTTATAATGGCAGTGTACGATTTGCAATGGTGTTGCTATCCTTGTCTATCATTCAACAAAGCAGATGGTGGTATATCTTTCACGCTTTGCGATGTTGCCACATCGTTTATCAACAATGTAGAAATTCAACTAATTGACAAAATATTTAATCTCAATCATGAAAATTTATTATTATATCTTTAAAAAATATATTTTCTTGACAAATAAAATATTATTAGCAATTTTCAACAATAATGAACAGTTAAATTGATCAGATATACCAGTATCAGCTGTTTGGGTGGCAAGGCTGAGTCTGGCAACCCTTCTCTCCTATCTTCCTACACTGCCATTATAACATGGACCTCACTATAGTGTACCAGGTGTCGATTCTCGTAGATTATCACCTGCAGCTCAGCAACTTAGTTGCTCTGGTGTGCATGTGCTCACACCCTAAATAATAATTATTGTCGATACAACAACTCAAACAGCCATTATTTGTTTTCACACCGCTATCTCGCCGACACGTCAGGACAGAATATAATTCACTCTGATGGACAGTATTAGAGAAGGCTATGGTTTTTAACTGCGCGAGATCTACTGTTCACAGAGCTACTAGTTCTAAAGAATGAATTTCACAAACATGAAATCACTCATGTTGAAGTGGAAATTGTAACCAAATTGAGACAGATACTGATTTAGAAAACTCACCCGAGGACTGAAGGCAACTCCTCTAACTTTGTTTTGATGGAACTTCAGAAACTTTGGTTTCCCTTCTTGCTGCATTTCTTCTCCGTTACTCTCTGAAAATAAAAATGTTGAGAATTATCGTGAAACCAGCTTTCAGAGTAAATATTATTCATAAACAAAAGTTAGGATAAAATAGAAATTTAATAAGAATGAATCTTGAATACTTCCACACATATTGATATTGTGGAACATTACCATAATTGAGAAATACTGATTGTATCCTGATTTTCATTTCATTATTATATACAACTTTTTTCATTGTACTTACTCTACTACACTTTTTTATTAAACGGCAATTTTGTTTTAAGTTAGTGGAATCGACAAATAAAGTGGAATTGACAATTCAATATGTTTCTTTTTTTTCAAAAATTCCAAAATTTCTTTATTGGTTCTTCAACAACAGTAAATACCTATACAAAAAAAACTTTCAGCAAAAATAAAAGAAACCAATCACCTGCAAGGAAAATCCTGTGCGCAGGTGAGAGTTGCTAATACAAATTTAATAGAGTCATTAAGAACTTACAAAAGATGAAATAAGAATTTATATAATATAATATTTAATAAAAGAAGATTGAATAAGTGGAATAAGGGTGAAAGAAAGAAGGTGAAGAGAAAGAATACAATGAAAAATACAAATGATAAAAAAAGTTCATTTTTCAGATAGAAATTGAGCATTTTGCTAAATATTCAATACTTAAAAAATTATCATATTGAACAATAATTATGAATTATACGACTAAGGCAATTTTACATCAAATAGATTAGATACGCTTATTATTCATTTTATAGCTGAGTAGGTCTTGGGTTTTAATGCTAAGATAAAGCATTCATTATTTAATCTGAGAGTTGCAATAAAAACTTATTTGAATTTGCACTCAACAATTTAAATTTATGATTTAATTAATTTTAAAATGTGTATTGTAGGCTACATTTGGCAATACAAGCAACACACGTCGGCTACTAGGATAAATAATTCATTTCTCTTGTTATCCTCTAAACTAAAAAGCTCATAATGAATATTATTCAATCAACTATTTCAAATCTTATATAAATAATAACGGTTCAACTTCACTATATTTATTTTACTTTTGTTGCAAAGAACTATACTCTTGGAAAAATGAAATATGTTACCGTACGGTACTCATGACCAACAGTCTAGGTTAGGATCTAAGTTTCAGTAATTATTGTAATAGCTATTATTTATAGAGAGTTTTATAGAATTTGATCTGGCGGAGAGATCAGGTATGTAAACTTACCCAACAAAGTTGAAACTAAGTGCAAAGAGTACCCGGAGACGATATGCAGGACTTACAGTATGCACCCTAACAAATTACAAAAGACAAACTAACGACTGTCTATCAGACTGTCTAGCAAATACTATATATACGACGAAGAACCAGGAAATCGACTTCCAGTTTTCCAAACAGCAGCGACTTGAGAATCCGCCATTGCTTGCATCTGTAAAAAGTAACAACAAAAATAATTTACAAATTGAAATCCAAAAGATTTCAAGAGCTAGCAGACAGAGTTAAAGATAGCTTGTACTGTAACCTGTAAGCTGACGATAGTGGCGATTCACTCAGATAGTAAAACTAGTAAGTAGGCTATGTATTGGAAATTTATATATGGGTACCTATGGTTTATAGGTAACTATTAATAAAAATGTTAATTGGTTATTTCTCTTTTTTAGGTTGAATATAATAAAATAAGAACCAGCAAAAAGCATTAGCTCTAATTTTAATAGAAAGTTTTCAAAGTCAATGACATTAGAATTGATTATTATCAATCAATATTAATAAATAGAATATATAAATGTGAATATTGTACTGATCAGTCTTTTTATTTTATGTGTAAGAAACTCAAAAAGAGGATCTAACCTAAAACAGTTCAATGACCTCTACAGCTTTTGTACTTATTATTACTACAATATGTTAATATGATAAAAAACTTGATATGACGAAAATTGTTATTGGTGAAAAAGTTAAAATTTACCTGAATCATCATTAAAGTAAAATGGCTAAGAATGATGTAACGTTACTTGCAGAACTTCTCACATACAAGTAGATACCTCCAGCAGTGTACAGTCTGACACAACCATGTATAAAAACTTCTGATGCAAGTTGCAAAATGCAATGCTACAAAGTGTTTGAAATTAATGTGTTTGCTTGTTAAAAATGTAAATACAATTTAAAGCAAACCACTTTAAATACAATCACTAGCACTTGAAAAGTACAAAAGTATTCAACATGAATATTTATTTGATAAGAGAAAAAACGAAGGACCACTGTTGTTATTGAACAAGACTGTCCAGTGGCAGATCACAGATGATTACGAAATGAAAACATTAACAGCTGATCCAACCAAAGAGGTTCAAAATAATAAAGTTTTCACTCCTCAACTGAATAATTATTATATCAAACTCTTCAAAGAATTTATTCAATATTCTCATTCATAATCACAGGATATTGATGATATTAATGTTCTATGAAGCATTCACATATTTTACTAATTATTTTTCCTAACCTCTTTGTTGAGGTAATGTCAAAATCAGCTGTTTTTGATACAAAGTTAATTTTTGATGATACTGTATCATCTATCATCCAACCTGTTACAAAACGTTGTGTATCACTGTATCACAACATTATATTGCAGTAATGCATAATTTTCTTTCATTTCATTTATTTGCAATACAAATGAGACTAATGTAATAACATTGGTAGATAAAATAATAAGGTAGTCCTTCCAAATTTGTAGGTGACACAGTCCAAGATGAGGTTAGAATTCCACGTGTACAATTTTCACAAAATTCTAGTCCAAAATAAACATGAAAACTATAAATTTTGAATTTAGATGGCTTGAATTAATAAATTGATTAGAAATATTCCACTCAATTACCACTTGTAACAAATAATATTGAGTTATTTTAAAAAGTTTGGAACCATTGAAGACAGGCACGGCCCTAGGGACTTTGCCGCCTTGGGCGAGATCGGCAACTGCCGCCCCCCCCCCCACCACAAGTATCCCGTCTTTAATTGTTAATCCCGGGTTCCACCCCTCCTTGAGCGATCGCTTAACGCCGGTTACACATGCGGTTTCTGCCGGGGCGGTAATTTCGCCGTCGCCGCCGTTCGAGCAGTAGTCTATGGACTTGAATGGAAGCTTACACACTGGGCGGCAGAAACGCCGCGCGGCTATATTGCCATTGTCGGCAGCTGTGCAGCCGTCCACTGCCACTGCGGCTGGCGGTGTTTTTGCCGCTCTTGTCTATGCAGTGGCGTACGTGACCAAATGGGTGTTAACACATTTGGCGGTTGTCTACCGTCGCCGCTGATCAGTCGTCTTACCCAGTTGCTCCAAGTCAGAGGTCTTTGAAAATCAGCCTTTTAATTTGTGTCTTGTTGTAAAGTTTGTAAGTTGTTTATAACATTTATTTATTGTTTTAAGTGGTTGTGGTTGACGAGTGTGAGAAAATGAGTAAGTTAATAGACAATGAGTTGTTAATATCATTTGTAGAACAGATGCCAGTTTTGTGGGACAAAACCCTCGACATATTTAAGGATCGAGATGCAACAAGGAATGCGTGGAAGGAAGTGTGTATGGAGATTGGGGGGGATTTTGAAACTCTGGATGACAAGGAAAAAACTGTAATATGTTGTATATCGCTGTCGATTTAATAAAAACGTTCATTTCAATGAATCCAAGCAAGGCGATTTCTCTGCTGTCTTCTTTTCCTTCGACGGCACAACAAAAGTGGTAAAAGTTGTTGCCTTTCCATTTTAAGTTAAACACTTAATAAGATATACTTTTGAAAAATGTGCAAAATACAATTAACTGAACACTCATGAAACAGAGAAGTCACAATACATTTGCAATGAAGAACTACAAGAATTATTTTGGCTATTGATTATACGTGGCGGTAATTTTGCCGCTCGATGTTTGGCGGTATTTTTTCCGCTGAATGTGTAAGCTCGACTTTTTTTCGAGGCGGCGACGGCAGTTTCGCCGTCGTGGTTTTCTAGAATACACTTTCGATAAAATCCTTATAGGCTCGCTCAGGAGCTCCTGCAATTCATTATTCTTGGACAATTTATAGAAATCTTTGGAAATTATTATTTCCAGAGATTTAATTAACAATACAGTATATGGCTGTGAAAACCAGTTTATTCTATTACTGATAAAATTGGATGGTAACTCTCTTAATAATTTAATACTGATAATTAATAAATAGATATGAGATTTGTACTCTATGGTATTGGGGAATAAAATGAATGGTACACCATAAAAAATTTGATACATATATTGTATGAATAATATTAGAGTCAGACAAATATGGAAAATATATAGAGCAACAAAACATATACAACAAAAATAAGAACAAATATATCAAGATAAAATATCACAGACTAGTACACTATTCTATAGCTCTTTAGCACGAAATATTACCATGTGCTTTTTTAATTCATTGATAATACGCATTTATTTGTATGCAGCTTATGGTATCGACTTGCTGTTCCTTGTCGATTTAGGCAATCTCACTTTATATCTTATTCCAAAAAAAATCATAGAATAATAAATCGATAAATCAAAGATTATAAATATATTATTTTCTGTAATTTTCAGTATATTTCTTAATAATATATATATATATATATCTCAGGGCAGAAGGTTCGGCCTCTGATGGAAATAGATAAATCAATTTATCCAGTGAACAAGAGCTACATTATATTATTACAAATTATAATATGAAATCAATGATTGAGTGAGCGTTAGTATTACAAACTTAGAATTTAATATTCCTTTAATTTGTGTACCTTTGGAAGTTGAATAAATAAATAAATAGATAAAATTTTCATCAAACGATAATAAGATGGAATTTATTGGATAATAAGTTTGTTATTTACGATAAAAATCAATGCACATTGATATTAATGCGAAGGAATTGATAAGTTAATATATAAGTACAAAATATATGATTGATTATGGAACGTTTTGCAACATAATATAGTATAAAAAAGTAATTCTTTCTTAGATTATACGTAATTGGAATTTTTTATTTATTAAATGATTTCCAATTCTTTGTTTCAAAGAAAATCCATAGAAAATGACTATGATAAGTATTTTGGTAGTTCCAAACAATGATTCCAGTTGAATCCTGAAAAGATGCATTTTCCATGATGTGAAATTCAATTGAAGATATTTTCCAACTCATTTATTTTACCATTCGATATTTCTATATAGCACCTTCAAATAATAAAAATCTTGAAGAAAAAACTATTAATTCCTTTTCCAAAAATGGCATATAATAAATTGCTAAACAATCGAATAACACTGAATAGCTCAGGATGAAGCTTTCAAAACCTATATACGTTGAGAAAAATTGCATAATTAATATTAATAATACATGTTATGTACAACAGTTGATAATAGTGAAGTATGTTGGGAAATCAGTCGGTATCATCAACAGCTCGCATGCTTCAAGCCTGTAAAAGAGAATCAAATTTTAATTCAACAAAATTTTGAATATTTGTAAGGGCCTCTTTACACCTGCATATTTTCTATAAGGCTGTTAATAATATGTTAGTTTTTGATATGCTATTGAACATATCTTGTGGCTAGCAAATATGTATATGTAGTCAAAATTTAAGGAATTGAGGTTGATAGAATAACTCAAGATTAGATACTGAGGTTGATATAATAAATCGCTAATTCGGAATAAAAATTTCGCTAACTTTCTCAAAAAATGTTTAGGTGTAATGTGGCCCTAAACTAGACTGAACCATCAAGAAATAAAATAGAAGTTCAATTACCCTTTCAACATTAATGACATTTTCAAGTGAGTGAAATATTTTTATTTCATTTCTTGATAATTAAGAGTTGCACTAACCAAAAAGGAAATTAGATTAAACCACTACAGCGTAATTACACTACAAAGTCAATTTTGGTTTCTGAGGACTGCAGCGGTTGAGGCCCGTGTTATTAACCAAACTTCAAATTCAATTCTTGTTTATTCCAGCTTTATTTAATCCTGAATCAGCTAAACTTAGTTTGAACTGCTATTGAGCTTACGAGCCTATGTCAGATAAGGCAAAATTTAATAAACAGATGATGTGCCAGTAATGGGTTTGAATCCTGTCAATTGCTAGCTCGTTTGACATTTCATACTCATTACCCATGCACAAGTAAATGTGCAAACAATGTAAGGGTGCATAATTCAGCAAAAATATTCACTGTAGGCCTTCACTGGTATTAGAAAATTGTTCACTAAATTGTAAAATTTGATTGAAATCAGGTTTTCTCATAAGCATATATTTACTTAGTCTCAAGAAATGAAAAAAATCCAAGTACCCTTTTTTACTCACAAAAATTCAATTTTCTTATTCTGTAGGATTTGGAAGCCATCTTCTCAGACACTAAAATTATTGACAGAAGTTTCAGAATTACTTAAAAAAAAACACACAAAACTACATGACTCAAATAATAATTCTACAGTTTCAAATTATGAAAAACAGCCTGAATTAGAACGTTATCAAAATTTTCCAGCGTCCATATTCGATGTTCCATTGAATTATTATTTTTTATTAACTTTAAAAATTAATAGCTTTTTGAAATCCAAGTATAACTTGAATAAGGTTAAAAATAGCTACCATATCAAGTTATTCTAAAAGTGAAGTACTTGTTAAGTCCTGAAAAGTGAATAAATAGGCCAAAATGATATTGAGAAGAATATAAATAATTAAATAATATAGGTAGGCTTTCACTATTTTTATAAAGGGAACTTACCACACTATCCCTAGTCTTGAGACCCCAGATAGACGTTCTACGAATTCCAACTGTAGGCCTGGCAATAGTTGAGAACTTTGTTTTGTTAATGCTCATTTTGCTCAAACACTTTTGCAGCATCTCAATTTGTTTATCATTCAGCAAACCAAACACGTTGAAGTTGGTTAGTTCTGGCATAGCCTCTAGATTACTGCAAAGAGCAAACAATGAATAAATAGACAATGATTCTTTAAAAATATATACTTTTCTGTGTTATTGTTTGATAAAATATAAATAGCAATCTGCAGGAAATCAAACTTATGCGAGATCTTTCACAAGAGTGATCTATATTCACAAAAAACACTAAACAGAATACTACACTAAATATGATAGAGATAATGATTGTCATACTGTTACTATTGCTTATTGCTCTCAAGATAATGCTCTTCAAACAAAAAAAAACTTGTATCAAATTAAAAATTAGAATTGTTTTTACTCTTTACTTTGGGAAAAACATCGGATGACCGATGTCTAGGTAAAACCATCGATAAGTGAAAAACATCGAACAGTAAACATCGATGTTTTTAAACATCGATGTATCGATACCCATCCCTAATAAATACATTTGAATCGGCTCTCTATTGCCGCCCATCGATTACTACAATTTGATTGGTTCATGCAAATTCGCTACGGTATACATGCGCCTAGGAACCTCCTACTTCCTTAATACTCTAATTTATTTTTATTTGGTGGTTTAAGTACATTTATTACATATAGTATATTTTTATAAGGTTTATAAGTTGTTTCTCCCTCTACAACAATTAGCCATGTGCTTTTTTAAAGTCCTCTAGTTGCATTCCATTTGTTTACAATAAATTTTTGCCAAGGTGTCTGGCTAGATTCTACGTTATGCGACTTGATCGATCATTGTGTCGCCGATCAGTAGGTATTTTAAGCCTAACCTCAAATTTTCCAATACTTTATATAATATAATATAAGTAGCAAATAACTTTCTATTTCTATTCTGCTGTTCTAATTTCAGCCATGATATCTGATATTATCTAATCTTTTAATAATCGTTATCGCATTTGGCGATACTAGACTATTATTTCACTTCAGACCTATAAAATTCTTCCAAATAGGGATTTTGCTTGCCCATCATATTTTAATATGTTACAACTAATACAGAGTGGCCCAAAAAGTTCGTATTTTGGTTTCATTTTCCAGTTTTCAGTTATTTCCGGCAAAATCAGTGATCACACAGAAAAATTTGCTCTTGCCTTTTTCAAGATCATAAAATTCTGAATGTAATGAGATCATTCGAAACTCTCTATCTCCAATGAGTACTGAGTTATGATTTTTCAAATATGAATGATATTTTAAGAAAAAAAATCAATTTTGATCATATTTAGTATTTGATCAACAATATATCCCGATTACAATCTAGATGTAAAATTCAAAATCCCTCTGGGCGTAATTTTGTGCTCTGAAATCTGAGACTAGGTAGAGCGCTCTATCTCATATAGATTTCCAGGTACACTTGTCAACAATGCTCATTGTATTGTGAAAAACACCTCATTTTTAGCTTCAACCATCATCACCATCTATATTGTCCTCACAGTGATATTTCGCACAATGATATAAGCTCATGAGATCATGTTCTATGAGAATTACCCATTAGTTGCACTTAATTTCAGTATTTCCCAGTGGAGAGGCGCGCGAGGACACGATCAAGGATCGCTTAAGGATCAAGCTATCAAAATGAAAAAGTTTTTTTTAGGAAAACATTTTTTTTTTCAATCATTACCTTCTGAGACATGAGCGCCTAAAGTTGAAATTTTCGGGACAGAACATTTCAAATTCGGTACGAGATGAATCCATAAAATTCAAAGGATGAATTCTTCATGGTATTTTTGATTTAATAGAACAAAAATTTTCTGAAAATATCAATTTTTGAAAAAGTTATTCAATTTACTGAAAATGACCAAAAATAGTGTTTAGTTGAGTTTTTTTGTAAATTGAATAACTTTTTCAAAAATTTATATTATCAGAAAATGTTTCAAAATTTTCTTGTTTTATTCAATCAACAATACCATGAAGAATTCATCTCGTACCGAATTTGAAATGTTCTGTCCCAAAAATTTAAACTTTAGGCGTTCATATCTCAAAAAGTAATGATTGGAAGATAATGTTTTCCTAAGAAAACTTTTTCATTTTGATATATACCGGTACAATTCGAAAAACTTTGAAAAATATCACCAGTACAAGAAAGTTTATTCTTAGCCTTTGCACAGCCTTAAGACGTAGACTGCAACATAGTATTAGGCCTACTTAACTTGCTAAGTAATTAGAACTACAATTTCTACAAGTTTGTTCAACACACCTGTTTAATTAAGTAGAACTTGTCTGACCTTAGCATGGAGAAATTCCTTCACCAATTCTTCAAGATCTGGGGACTGAACTATTTTATGTTCGCTAGACCACTCAGACGTTCCTGGGACATTGTTTATCTTAGAAAAGTCTTCATTAGCTCGAGGTTGAAAAGATTTTTATATAATTTTACCATTCACATTTGATATTATGAATTTATTATTTATTTGTATTTTAAAATTTTCCGTTCCTTTAAATTTGCCGCCCCCAAAACCTGCCGCCCTGGGCGGCCGACCGGTCCGCCCACCCCTGGGGCCGGGCCTGATTGAAGAAACACAAACTTGTAAACAATACACCTTCTTTAGATTATAATATTAATATTCTACAATGAATAATGAGTAAAGACTTGTCCACACCGATTTGGAATGATAGCGGAACAATTTTGAAGCCCTGGGTGTGCGCAAGAGTTTTTGATGGCAGCATACCGTCACAGTATAGCCTATAGTGAGGTCCACGTAATAATGGCAGTGGATAATGATAGAAGAATAGCGATGCCGATTCTCTGCATTAATTAATTATATTTCTACACTGTCAAAAACATAATTGGCATCGTTGTGGACCTGGAAAAGGATAGTACCACCGGCTTTGTCAAATGATAGACAAGGATAGCAAAACCAAAGTTGATCAATTACTGTCATTATAACGTGGACCTCACTATACTATATCTACCTATTCTGCGATACCGTACTCGGACATTAATTCACAATAGTGCTTTTACAGCATGGCTTTAGATTTTAAAATGTTGAAGCTATGTAAAAACTCAAATTAAGGGAAAAATGCCGATAAAAATTCTAAAAAAACCTGATTAATATATTAGTAGTTCTGTGAACAGTAGACCTCACGCAGTATTCTCATCCACAAGTACCTGATTGAAACTATAGACCTTATGGAAATACATCAATAGACTGGCTTCTCCAAACATCTGTGTAATCACTTGTCAGCTGATTTATGATGAATAATTCTATAGTCTGATTTTTACGGTAATATTGGCGTATAAAGGAGGCTCCTTTTATAATATCCTTGAAATGCAAAATTTCCAAAAACCTTGTATATACGTCGACGCGCAATTAAAAAAGGAACATACCTGTCAAATTTCATGAAAATCTATTACCGCGTTACGCCGTAAATGCGCAACATATAAACATTAAGAGAAATGCCAAACCGTCGACTTGAATCTTAGACCTCACTTCGCTCGGTCAATTAATTATTACGGGAAAATAGGATTTGGAACATGGACAATAAAATAATGAGCAGAGTAAAACCATTTTGATACAATATTTAATAAACTCTAAATAACATCACAATTTCTTAATATTTCCTCACACTCACTAAATGAGTTTATCAATTAAAAATACAATACCGTACATAACTAACAAAAGTGCTTTCTTCCTAAAATTATTTAGGAGATAAGTTGAGGGAAACAAAAAAATAAATGACAAGGAATCGAACACATAAATATGACAGTCTTCTACAAACTAACCCAATCGAAATAATGCAATTATTAGGAAAAAACAATAAACTATTCAAAGAATAATTCAGTAAACCCCGATTTAATTAAAAAGTGACTTGCTTCATTTAAGGTAAAGGTGATATTCATTGACACCAGCACTGGCTGAATGGGCAGCTTTCATGTTATATGAGCAACGCTGAATATGAATAAATAAATGCTGACAGTGTAAAGTGAATCTATGAACCTTAATCTTATAAATGTTCTGTAAAAAGAATGCTATCATTTCAGATAATAAGTTACATTCTATTCTATTTAACAACCTTTTACATTCTATTCTTTTGTGCCAGCGGGCTAACGTATCTCTTTGACTTAGAACAACCAAGTTCATACAAGTGACTGAAAATACAATTTAACAGACTAATTAATCACCATGAATAATTAACAGTACCTTAAATCGTGGTTAAGACCGAATACAATATTATTTCAATTTCACTTCTATCAAGATAACATTCTATCAAACATTCCAGGGTTTCAAGTTATGGCACTTATAGAATAGACAATATATGTTATTTTTATGTAAAATTGGTGTTGTACCGTTGGAAGTTGAATAAATAAATAAATAGATAAAATTTTCATCAAACGATAATAAGATGGAATTTATTGGATAATAAGTTTGTTATTTACGATAAAAATCAATGCACATTGATATTAATGCGAAGGAATTGATAAGTTAATATATAAGTACAAAATATATGATTGATTATGGAACGTTTTGCAACATAATATAGTATAAAAAAGTAATTCTTTCTTAGATTATACGTAATTGGAATTTTTTATTTATTAAATGATTTCCAGTTCTTTGTTTCAAAGAAAATCGATAGAAAATGACTATGATAAGTATTTTGGTAGTTCCAAACAATGATTCCAGTTGAATCCTGAAAAGATGCATTTTCCATGATGTGAAATTCAATTGAAGATATTTTCCAACTCATTTATTTTACCATTCGATATTTCTATATAGCACCTTCAAATAATAAAAATCTTGAAGAAAAAACTATTAATTCCTTTTCCAAAAATGGCATATAATAAATTGCTAAACAATCGAATAACACTGTATAGCTCAGGATGAAGCTTTCAAAACCTATATACGTTGATAAAAATTGCATAATTAATATTAATAATACATGTTATGTACAACAGTTGATAATAGTGAAGTATGTTGGGAAATCAGTCGGTATCATCAACAGCTCGCATGCTTCAAGCCTGTAAAAGAGAATCAAATTTTAATTCAACAAAATTTTGAATATTTGTAAGGGCCTCTTTACACCTGCATATTTTTTCATAAGGCTGTTAATAATATGTTAGTTTTTGATATGCTATTGAACATATCTTGTGGCTAGCAAATATGTATATGTAGTCAAAATTGAAGGAATTGAGGTTGATAGAATAACTCAAGATTAGATACTGAGGTTGATATAATAAATCGCTAATTCGGAATAAAAATTTCGCTAACTTTCTCAAAAAATGTTTAGGTGTAATGTGGCCCTAAACTAGACTGAACCATCAAGAAATAAAATAGAAGTTCAATTACCCTTTCAACATTAATGACATTTTCAAGTGAGTGAAATATTTTTATTTCATTTCTTGATAATTAAGAGTTGCACTAACCAAAAAGGAAATTAGATTAAACCACTACAGCGTAATTACACTACAAAGTCAATTTTGGTTTCTGAGGACTGCAGCGGTTGAGGCCCGTGTTATTAACCAAACTTCAAATTCAATTCTTGTTTATTCCAGCTTTATTTAATCCTGAATCAGCTAAACTTAGTTTGAACTGCTATTGAGCTTACGAGCCTATGTCAGATAAGGCAAAATTTAATAAACAGATGATGTGCCAGTAATGGGTTTGAATCCTGTCAATTGCTAGCTCGTTTGACATTTCATACTCATTACCCATGCACAAGTAAATGTGCAAACAATGTAAGGGTGCATAATTCAGCAAAAATATTCACTGTAGGCCTTCACTGGTATTAGAAAATTGTTCACTAAATTGTAAAATTTGATTGAAATCAGGTTTTCTCATAAGCATATATTTACTTAGTCTCAAGAAATGAAAAAAATCCAAGTACCCTTTTTTACTCACAAAAATTCAATTTTCTTATTCTGTAGGATTTGGAAGCCATCTTCTCAGACACTAAAATTATTGACAGAAGTTTCAGAATTACTTAAAAAAAAACACACAAAACTACATGACTCAAATAATAATTCTACAGTTTCAAATTATGAAAAACAGCCTGAATTAGAACGTTATCAAAATTTTCCAGCGTCCATATTCGATGTTCCATTGAATTATTATTTTTTATTAACTTTAAAATTAATAGCTTTTTGAAATCCAAGTATAACTTGAATAAGGTTAAAAATAGCTACCATATCAAGTTATTCTAAAAGTGAAGTACTTGTTAAGTCCTGAAAAGTGAATAAATAGGCCAAAATGATATTGAGAAGAATATAAATAATTAAATAATATAGGTAGGCTTTCACTATTTTTATAAAGGGAACTCACCACACTATCCCTAGTCTTGAGACCCCAGATAGACGTTCTACGAATTCCAACTGTAGGCCTGGCAATAGTTGAGAACTTTGTTTTGTTAATGCTCATTTTGCTTAAACACTTTTGCAGCATCTCAATTTGTTTATCATTCAGCAAACCAAACACGTTGAAGTTGGTTAGTTCTGGCATAGCCTCTAGATTACTGCAAAGAGCAAACAATGAATAAATAGACAATGATTCTTTAAAAATATATACCTTTCTGTGTTATTGTTTAATAAAATATAAATAGAATAAAACTTATTTTGTCACAAAATTGTGTTTTTGTGACACAGTACACAAACAATACAGTATTATTATTATTAGCGTATGTCTTTCAATGGTGGGGAGACCCAAGGGTAGTTCCACCTCGCCGTATATAGTCCAAAGTTCCCTAATAGGAAACATTGGGATACCGGACACTAAGATTATAGTGAGCACAATACTTTAAATTTAAACTTCGAAATAAAGATTTTTTTTTGATAAAAAGTCCAACATATACAAGACCGAAACAAAACACAAAACCACTAAGCCAAATTGAGGAGTTTGATGGAAGAAGGACACTAAACCTAGCGCCGCAGTGCAGGATGGTTTCTCACAGCTTGGCGTTGTTGTCATTTGAGATGGGTGTCTGGCTTGGAAGTGTTTCGGCCGCATTGCAGGATGACTGTTAATGGTTACCGGAAGATCAACAGCTGGGTTTTTTCGTTATTTTTCGTGATAGAGAAATTCTGATTGCAGATTCGTTCTCAGCGACCCCAAGTTTAGCCTGAAGGCTCAGAATGAAAACAATGTTTTTAAATAACTGAAAATCATCATGAAAAGTCATTAATATGGTAGTACACCACGTTTCTGGAAACTTTTTACTGGTGACTGGAGTTATTATTGATTATAGGTATAACAAAAATCAAAATAATCGTGAGAAAGAAAACTGCTGATGAACGCGAATAAGACCGCCACTCCATTGTTCTATTGTCTCGGCCGCTCGCATTCCCACCAACGCTGCTATTATTTGCTGTCTCAGTGCCTAGTCCGAGTCAGACAAGCATCCAGCCTGCACTGCGGAGCTAGGTTAAGAGCTTCAGGCCCTTTTTCTGTCAAACTGCTTAATGGATCGCCGCCATTTTCTCTATATGTCAACAAATTTACATACCACTATGTTTTTTTTCTGAACAATGCGACGATTTTAAGAAGACAGTGTATTTCACATCGTTTTTCTCAAAACATGGTTTTTGCACATGGGCCCTTCTTCCATCAAACACCTCAATTTAGAAAATATTAAATTTAGAGCCGAAAATATCTATCACGTTACAATTTTTCAATGACATAATAATTTCAAACAATACAGTTTGAAATACAAACAAATTCAAAAATAAACAATGATAATAAACGTTTTCAGCTGTGAATAACAAATAGTGAGTAGGTTTTTGATTTTGTATTCAAATTTTTTAAATAAGTGCAACATTTCTAAAGTTTTTAATTTATTGTGATACATTCTGTAATTTATTTAGAGTATAAAATCAACCTTCAAAATTCAAAATTTTAAATCATCATTCTTGGACCGAAAATCAAGTGACGAAGCAGTGATTACATAACCAGACCTTATCTTTTGGACAACATTACATTTTATCACAATTTTTGGAGAGAAATAGTAGGCCTACAGGCTCAGCCTAGTTTTTCCTCCAATGT
Organism: Nilaparvata lugens; assembly: GCF_014356525.2. Lineage (NCBI taxonomy): Eukaryota > Metazoa > Arthropoda > Insecta > Hemiptera > Delphacidae > Nilaparvata > Nilaparvata lugens. The sequence goes on from NC_052516.1 coordinate 19,683,809, forward strand.
CATAATTGTATTATGATTATAGTATTTTATACAATAAATGAATAAATAAATAAATAGATAAATAATAATTCTCTGTTTTTGTGAGGGATGTTGGCGTGGATATTAATTTCAATTTTTGAATGAGAACCAGTTGATATTGTCAAAGTTGATCATTTATTAAAATAATCCGAGGTATTAGTTTTGGTTGTTACAGAAGTTCAATTTTCTTATTCTGTAGGATTTGGAAGCCATCTTCTCAGACACTAAAATTATTGACAGAAGTTTCAGAATTACTTAAAAAAAAACACACAAAACTACATGACTCAAATAATAATTCTACAGTTTCAAATTATGAAAAACAGCCTGAATTAGAACGTTATCAAAATTTTCCAGCGTCCATATTCGATGTTCCATTGAATTATTATTTTTTATTAACTTTAAAATTAATAGCTTTTTGAAATCCAAGTATAACTTGAATAAGGTTAAAAATAGCTACCATATCAAGTTATTCTAAAAGTGAAGTACTTGTTAAGTCCTGAAAAGTGAATAAATAGGCCAAAATTATATTGAGAAGAATATGAATAATTAAATAATATAGGTAGGCTTTCACTATTTTTATAAAGGGAACTTACCACACTATCCCTAGTCTTGAGACCCCAGATAGACGTTCTACGAATTCCAACTGTAGGCCTGGCAATAGTTGAGAACTTTGTTTTGTTAATGCTCATTTTGCTCAAACACTTTTGCAGCATCTCAATTTGTTTATCATTCAGCAAACCAAACACGTTGAAGTTGGTTAGTTCTGGCATAGCCTCTAGATTACTGCAAAGAGCAAACAATGAATAAATAGACAATGATTCTTTAAAAATATATACTTTTCTGTGTTATTGTTTGATAAAATATAAATAGAATAGAAACTTATTTTGTCACAAAATTGTATTTTTGTGACACAGTACACAAACAATACAGTAGTATTATTATTATTATTATTATTATTATTATTATTATTAGCGTATGGCTTTGAATGGTGGGGAGACCCAAGGGTAGTTCCACCTCGCCGTATATAGTCCAAAGTTCCCTAATGGGAAACTGGACACTAAGATTATAGTGAGCACAATACTTTAAATTTACACTTCGAAAAAAATTTTTTTTTTTATAAAAAGTCCAACATATACAAATCCGAAACAAAACACAAAACCACTAAGCCAAATTGAGGAGTTTGATTGAAGAAGGACACTAAACCTAGCGCCGCAGTGCAGGATGGTTTCTCACAGCTTGGCGTTGTTGTCATTTGAGATGGGTGTCTGGCTTGGAAGTGTTTCGGCCGCATTGCAGGATGACTGATAATGGTTGCCGGAAGATCAACAGCTGGGTTTTTTCGTTATTTTTCGTGATAGAGAAATTCTGATTGCAGATTCGTTCTCAGCGACCCCAAGTTTAGCCTGAAGGCTCAGAATGAAAACAATGTTTTTAAATAATTAAAAATCATCATGAAAAGTCATTAATATGGTAGTACACCACGTTTCTGGAAACTTTTTACTGGTGACTGGAGTTATTATTGATTATAGGTATAACAAAAATCAAAATAATCGTGAGAAAGAAAACTGCTGATGAACGCGAATAAGACCGCCACTCCATTGTTCTATTGTCTCGGCCGCTCGCATTCCCACCAACGCTGCTATTATTTGCTGTCTCAGTGCCTAGTCCGAGTCAGACAAGCATCCAGCCTGCACTGCGGAGCTAGGTTAAGAGCTTCAGGCCCTTTTTCTGTCAAACTGCTTAATGGATCGCCGCCATTTTCTCTATATGTCAACAAATTTACATACCACTATGTTTTTTTTCTGAACAATGCGACGATTTTAAGAAGACAGTGTATTTCACATCGTTTTTCTCAAAACATGGTTTTTGCACATGGGCCCTTCTTCCATCAAACACCTCAATTTAGAAAATATTAAATTTAGAGCCGAAAATATCTATCACGTTACAATTTTTCAATGACATAATAATTTCAAACAATACAGTTTGAAATACAAACAAATTCAAAAATAAACAATGATAATAACGTTTTCAGCTGTGAATAACAAATAGTGAGTAGGTTTTTGATTTTGTATTCAAATTTTTTAAATAAGTGCAACATTTCTAAAGTTTTTAATTTATTGTGATACATTCTGTAATTTATTTAGAGTATAAAATCAACCTTCAAAATTCAAAATTTTAAATCATCATTCTTGGACCGAAAATCAAGTGACGAAGCAGTGATTACATAACCAGACCTTATCTTTTGGACAACATTACATTTTATCACAATTTTTGGAGAGAAATAGTAGGCCTACAGGCTCAGCCTAGTTTTTCCTCCAATGTCATAATTGTATTATGATTATAGTATTTTATACAATAAATGAATAAATAAATAAATAGATAAATAATAATTCTCTGTTTTTGTGAGGGATGTTGGCGTGGATATTAATTTCAATTTTTGAATGAGAACCAGTTGATATTGTCAAAGTTGATCATTTATTAAAATAATCCGAGGTATTAGTTTTGGTTGTTACAGAAGTTACACCACTATCAATATCTAGTGAACTAAGTCAATCTCAATACAAGGGAACTCACGTGGACTGTGAGAAAAGTAATGAGACTGACTTCATTCTAGCCAACGTTTTTATTTTCATACAAAAATGTTTTCCCCTTCAAAATATTTCGCTTGAGCAGCTATAGCCTACACTCATCGTCTTTTGCACCCTTGGTAGCAGCTTTTGAAATCAAAAGATCTTAATTGGAATGACTTTCAACTTGTAGGTCACAATGTTTTGAATGTTCTCCAGAGTAAAAAAATGATGGCCTTTTAAGAAATGTTTCATTTTCGGGAAGAGGAAAAGGTACCTAAGGCCAGTACTATTAAACCGGGCAAGTGCCTTTTCCTCTTTCCGAACTAGTCCAAAAATACGCCATTTTAGAACTCTGGAGAACATCCAAAAGACCGTGACCTATCAGTTTAAAGGCATACCAATTGAAGACTTCCAGTGCTGCTACCAAGAGTGAAAACGACGACTCGGCCGGTTACGTCCGATGAGCGATCAGGGAAAAGTAGTCTAATGAGCGATCCATTGTTCAGAATAATAATAAGGATAGGCAGACGCTAAGAATGGGAGGACTTGGGTATCAGGGTGTCATCAGGGACAATGACGGAGGATGGCCACAAGCGATAAATGGGTAGTGTGAAGTGTATACTCGCAATACGATTTTATATTGATGATGATGATGATTGAGCCTACCACCTTCCATAAAAAGGAATCAGTTGTTAAACAAAGTTCGAACAGCTTTCAGCTTCGAACAGTTCAAATTCATCTTCATTATAGCCTATATATAATACATTTATTTATAAAAATTTACAATTCCAACAAGTTCTGTCAATCATCTGCATTCCTTCAAGTGAATGAGTAACACTACTGCAAATAGATAAGTATAAAGTATCTCACAGATATCGAGAAGATTTAAGATCAACTTCACATCTGAAGCAATCTACATCTACAAGCTATCTGCCTATTGTTATTATGAACAATGGATCGCTCAGTGGACTACTGTTTTCCTGATCGCTCATCGGACGACACAACTCGGCAGATGTATAGCTGCCCAAGGGAACTATTCTGAAGAGGATAACATTAATGTTATTAACATTATCAACAACTTGGCGAAAATTGTTGTTTGAAGATAATAGAAATTTTGTTACTTATGGAATTAGTCTCATTACTTTTCTCACATACCCCGTGAATACCAGTTTAGTGAGATTGACTTGGTTCAAACTTTGTTCACTAGAGGTTAATAGTGTCGTAAGTCCTGTAACAACCGAAACTAGTGTAATGTAGCCGATTATTTGACATGAATTTTCACAATCCGAGAGCATCCATTGTTTAAAAATTAAAAGTGTCAACGACGGTGAAAATTCATGACAAGTAAAATTGGACTGGAAAATGTATGGCTCTTGGCAGTCGGTTACGAGGACGGGACCTGGAACTATCTACAGCAGATAATCGGGCTCGGCTCTACCCCTCTGTTCGGAGACACCATTTTCCTGGTTCAGTGAGTTGCTAATATTATCAATTTCATTATTATATATTATTCATCTTTTTTTATTGAAGGCAAATCCTGTAATTATTCTATTATTTGTTTAAAAAAGTTTTCCTTATATTATTTTATTTGAGTTTCCAGTTTCATTTTGAGTTACAATTTAATTGAATCGATTACTTAGTTATCCAAAATATAATCTGTTTTGTTTATTCTTTCAAAATATAGTTCCTTTCTCATGAGTTATAGAGTTAGATCAATTTAACCTCTCGCAAGCCAAGCGATTCCCCCATTATAAATTACATTACATGTAATGAGGGAATTAAGTAATGTGGTAATTGGGGTTATATTATGTATGGTAATGAGCTGGTATTATGGTAACAATTTATAATGGGGGAATCGCTTGGCTTGCGAGAGGTTAAATTGATCTAACTCTATAACTCATGAGAAAGGAACTATATTTTGAAAGAATAAACAAAACAGATTATATTTTGGATAACTAAGTAATCGATTTAATTAAATTGTAACTCAAAATAAAACTGGAAACTTAAATAAAATAATATAAGGACAACTTTCGGCTACATTACACTAGTATATCGGATTATTTTAATAGATTATTGGGATTTCAATATCAACTCGTTCTCACACAACATCTATCACAACATCAATCCCACAAAAAAATCTAATTGTTCATTTTCATCTATGTTTACAAATAATCTGTAATATAATAAAGGAAAGAATGGCATATATACACGTACGGTATAGGAGATACACGAATGACGCATCATCACGTCTGAACTACTCAACTGATCAACTTTTAATTTTGCATACAGATTCTAAATTTACCGAGGGTGGTTATAGGCCTATTTTAGATTCTTCAAGATTTCAGTAGGACAAGTTTTCAGTTTGACAAGCTTTTGATTGGATCCTTGCGGAGCACGGGTTAACTGCTAGTCTTCTATAATAAAGGAAAAAATTGGCTTATACACGTACAGTATGGGAGATACACGAATGACGTATCATCACGTCTGAATTCTAAATTAACCGAGGATGGTTATAGGCCTATTTTGAATTCTTCAAGTTTCCAGTAGGTCAAGCTTTTGATTGGATCCTTGCGGAGCACGTGTTACCTGCTAGTATTGAATAGAAACATATTTGAGATACATACGGGTATAAGGAAGGAGTAATCTTATAGCAGCGACTAACGGACAACTGTTGCAGTTTGTCGAGGTTCTCAATGATGACGTTGAAGGTTTGTTCGGTGATGGCGACACAGTCGCTGACATCCAGGTAGACAAGTGACCGACATCGGTCGACCAGTTTCAACGCTTGCTCGTCCTTGAGAGCCTTGCAGCCGCTGATATCCAGGTGAGTGATGTCCGGGTTCACTAGCGAGCAAACGGCTTCCACACTGTCGCCCTCCAGTTCTGTCCAACCGAGGTTCAGTTCTCTCAGTCTGTAACAGAACATAGAATAAGTTTGTTTCTCATTTTTTGAATCAACATCAAGTAGCTCATTATTTTAGTTTTAAATGATTAGTGAGTGTAATTTCGTTACTGCTAAAATCAAAACTTCTCACCAGGAATACAAGAATGGGAATTTACACTACTCTTATAAGACCAGTTGTCACATATGGCTGCGAAGCATGGACAATTCTAAAAGAAGACAGCAACGCTCTGATGGTCTTTGAAAGGAAGATAGTGGGGAGGATATATGGTCCTGTGTATGAGAATAGTGCGTGGAGACTGAGGAAAACCGGGAGATAGAAAGGCAAGAATATTCCTCGATTCATCAAGGTTAGAAGGATAAGCTGACTGGGACACTTTGAAAGAATGACTGAGAACAGGATGCAGAAAGTCATGTTGAATGAAAAATTAGATGCAGCCAGAAGAGGAAGGCCGAGAGTACGATAGAAGCAGGATGTGGAGAAGGACCTTGGAGCGATAGGAGTCAGGGGCTGGAGGAGGAAGGCAGGAGATTGATTAATTATATGCCTTTATTAGGGCGGAATTAGGACTCCTGGTCCTCTCCACCACACAACCCTACAGAGAAAATTGGAGAATGATTGTGGTGGAGACAAAAGCCCACATCGGGCTGTAGCACCAGGATAAGTGAGTAGAGTAAGAATGTAATTTCGCTATTTAATTTAGATTTCATGCAATCTTTCTTCACCCCGAATTTCTTGTTTTCAAGTATTTGCACTGAATTCGGACTAATAGCTAACGTTTTGAACTAGAGTATGAGAGTAGGAAATAGTGGTAAATATTTTATGCTCAGTCTCAAAGAGACCGAAGCCCATGTCGTTATCTGATTGGTCAGACTCCTCCTTCTCGGCCCTCTCCTTCTCCTTCTTCTCAGGAGCTGCGGCCGCCACAGCTGGGGCACCACCTGCAGCCACAGTTACAGCTGCACCGCCGCCGGCCGGAATCGATGCCGACTTTTCCTTGCCTTGTTTAATGAGTTCATCGACCGACTTCCCCTTGAGCTGCCCGACGACAAAGTTCAGCTTCTCGCTGTCGGCTTCGATTCCGACGGAGCTGAGGATCTTCTCAATGTCGGATGAGGAGGGGTTCTCCTTGCCTCCCAGGACAGGAAGGAACAAATTTGGGCTGTTCCTGTTGGTCCTTCCCCAATCATTTTGATGAATCGTGTTTTGTGTATCATTAAATGAATAAATAATTGAGAAGTATTGAAAGGTTTTGGGTAATACTGTATTTGAACCATCATTTACCGAACTGTTTCGTTTCATCAAATTTGATTAATTCCAATTTGCAATATTTAAAATTGCAAGCAATAAGATAACAAAATCACATAACTCAACGAGATGAGAAATAACAGGCAATAGTCTATTTTTTCTTTTCCGACTATTGTATTGTTAGCTCTTTCCAATTAATGAATAAATAAAAATATAAGTTTAATAATAATGTATTCTCCACTAAATCATTACTGACCAACAGAGATACCTTGATCAAAAAAGATTCAAAGTGAAGTGATTTTGAGGAAAGTTGTTATGAGAACTGTATTGAGCGTCTACATTGCTAAGTTGTATCCTAAGACTGGCTGACAGCTGAATTTATTGAATAAGGAGGTGTACACACCGAGCGGTCAGGCATTCCGAATTCCAGCAGTCTCAACAGGATATAGATAAATTTAGAAATATGAATGTGTATGTGTGAATCTCTATGTGTGTAAATGTGAATCAAGTGTTTGTACAATTACGGTCTCACAAGTTGATCCCTGGACCGGACCGATTTACCCCAACCCAGCATCAAGAAGCTACTATGCATAGCAATAACATTCAGGCCCGGATTTTAGGGCACATTTTAGAAACATCCATTTCTGTAACTGTTCAGAATCATTTTTTTCACTTGAAATTACTTACAGTTACGAATTCCTTCAATATAATTGCCGTGAAGGTTGAGGCATTTGTCATAGCAGTGGGTCAGCCTACCAAAATCCTCTTTATGAAATGCTACCGCACTTTATAGCACCAGTAGGCCTACTATAAAAGTAGGTTTATTCTTCTAACAGAAGAATAATTTGATCCCTAACTTGTAAGATCGTATTTGTAAATATGATAATACTTCCATTACTGTGATTTTTCTGGGTTCTCTAGCAATTAAAATTGAAATAAATACTATACTCTACAACACGACTTACCTCTTACAATACTTCATTATCTCGGTTAGCCCTTCACAGGACACCATGTAACACATCACCATATTCAGTGTGTCCAACTTCTCGTTTTGGGCCACACTTTCGCACACACTCCGATCCGCACAGCAATGCTCCAAACTGAGCTTGCGCAGATCGCGGCACTTGGACAGCAAAACCGCCAGGTCAGCAGGATTCACGACCGCCATGCTCAGGTCGAGGTACTCGACTCGCCACCAGAAGCTTGTCACCATGTCGACGCACTCGGCGAATATGGGCGAGCAGATTTCGACAGTCGGCATCTTGACGATGCGCGAGTTGCGGGAAATGATGTAGGCCAGAGTGTCAGTCTGGAAAGCGCGGCCTGACAGATCGAGCCGCGTCCACAGGGACTCGTCGTAGGCCACATCTCGCCATCTTTTGCAGACTGAGGCGCAGTCTGCGATGCTCTTCTTCGGCAGGAATTGGAAGATCTGCAGGATCATTTCGTCCGAGATCTTTGTGAAGTGGTTGGGTCCTGCAACAGTCAACAATTTCGAAAGTTAGTGTAATGTTTTGGATAGGAATTGGAAGATCTACAGCATCATTTCGTCGGAGATTTTTTTAATTTTTATTGCGGATGATTCACACATGAACTTTTTGCTTGAGCGTGGGTAATGGGAAGTGCGAGGGTGAATTATGAGGTGATCAAACGTCCATGCCTATTCGATGGGATTCGAACCCGCGACCAGGTAGCACTAGCAGACTGAAGGGTGCAACGCCTTAGTCAACTCGGCTATCTGGCCGGCATTTTCGTGAAGTGTTTGGCTCCTGCAACAGTCAATAGTGATTTCTATCTCCAGTGTCATTCACGTTATCTATTCAGTAGAAATGATAGAGGACGACATGGTTGCAACTTTTATTTTTCCATCGCCTTCTATGGTGAAATATGATTGTATGGTAAGAAAGAGATTTTGTGACATTTCTCCATAATTGAAAGAAAGACGTTGATGTTGTCAATACCACTGTATTTGTTCAAAATCAATTCAAATTACAGAACCAGGTTTCATGACAACACCTACCACATATTCTTCAGCTGAACTGATGTTGATTGTTATTTATAACAATCATATATAGTTCAGCTGAAGATGTGACAGGGGTTGTCATGAAACCTGGTTCTGTAATTTGAATTGATTTTGAACAAATATAATAGTATTGACAAAAATATCCAAAGTCATGATCGTTAGCCAGGTGTTCCCGGATAGATCGCGTCAAAAATAGAAAACTTCAAACATCAACGTCTTATTCTTTCAATCCTTTAGCGAAAGTGTATTTGAAGAAGTGACATGTATACTTCCAACAGTTCTACAGTATACTTCAAGCGATTCAAGTAATGCCGATATCAATTGTTGATTATTGTTCTAGTGATGATCAACTATATCTCAAATATATAAAATTCACCAAGAAAATATACCCTTTCATGATTTAATAATACATTTTCATTATAAATTGAGGTTCAATGCAAACGCACACAACAACAGTTGTACGACGACAGGAGACAGAAAAATCCATCCTCAGGTTCTCAGTCTGACTGCAGATGTGTGCGTTCGCCTTAAATATTCTGGTGGTCAATCATATTTCTACATAGCCTGCAAAATTTGGCAACGATGCGGAGTAAGAAACTGATGGAGCTATCTGCTTTGTCAAATGACAGAAAAACAATGTTAATCAGGTGCTGACTTCATAATATAAATCTCACTATAAATAGAATTGTACTGAAATTGGATAATAGTGTAAAATATGAATTATAGTGTGGATCTCTTTAAAGCATCAACATTTCTTATGAATAACGCCAACACTTATTCAATCAATGCTGACAGCATTAACATGAAAAGAATATCACTATAGGTATCATAATTTATGAATTATTACAAAGTGATGATAAGACATTCACTTTATTAAGTGATATTTAGCGTGGTTAGTGTTATTGAATTGGTTTGTTGTTAATGTGTTGGTTTCAACACGAAACTGCTGTAGCCTATTCTGATTAAATTGATTATAACAAAAACCGTATTTTTCAATAAATTACTCTGAATGTAATTTCTATCATCCAGAGAAATTACTATCATAATTATACATACCCTCTTGACTTCTTCTTTTGCTAGTGGAGCTTTTCTTACGACGACGAAGAAAATTGGTGCAGTCATCAACCTGAGTCTTGGACTCCACTTTCACCTCAGTTTCAACTGGCAAGTCGCATTTCAACTCCTCCTTGGATTCTATTTTTTCCATAGATTTCAGTTTGATTTCTTCGGGATCGTGACGCCCATTTGTGACTAGATTTTCCATAGATTTAGATTTAATTTCTTCGTCTGCATGGCGCCCATTTGTGACTACGTTTGACACGTCCACATTCTGTAGACAAGGAGATGATATGCATGGTTCAAATATAAATCAAGGTTAATTTAGAGTACGTTTTATAAAATCTGGACAAGTAATGGGTTAAATCAATATCCTATAATAGGCAATTGTTTACAAAAATCTATTAATGCCAATTAAACAAGATAAGACATATATTTTATTTCAATAAGCAGATAACATCTGCCAATAGAATGCACTGAAACAACAAAAGTTTAAACCGAAGTCATATTTTACAAGTTTACTAATGTCTGGGTCGCATTTCCGATGTACATAAGTCAGCATTAAGTTAATTATTACCAATAATAAAATTAATAAAAATATAACTAGCATTCTGTTTAATAAACCTAGACTTACCTCATCTTTGAATCCATTTGTAACCAGGTCTGATTCATCGTTGCTTATTTTACACCTCTTGTTATTGTTATTTTTTGATTGCATTTTGGAGCTAGATTCTTCTTCGCTAATAACAAAAAACAAAGTTTTTAAAAAAGTCAAAACAGTAATAGAAAAATAATAATTATAAAAAAATAAAAATAAAGTTAATTTATTTAACATTTTAATAGTGAGCTTGATAATATTTGGTGAATACAGTCATGATTTTAGCAAGTTGAAGAAAAAGTTTACCCAGTTATATCGAGGTTCAAGTTATTGCAAAAACAGAGAAAGTAAAGATAAAAGGAAATATTTTAGATTTAAATAGTGAGTTTTGTAATAGTTAGTGAATACAGTAATGTTTTTAGCATGTTGAAGAGAAAGTTTAAACAGTTAGGCCTACCTATATCAAAGGTTCAAGTTATTGCAGAAACTTAATTCTAGAAAATGCAGAATAGCTAGAATTATGAAATAAAAGTTATTTATTTATATATGCTGCATTTTTATCAGTTAAATAACTGAAGTTTAATACTAAAAATAATACCTTGCTTTTGATTAAATATCTTAGTAATGCATGTTACACGCATACGATATAACCTCAATAGGTACTTCAAAAAGGAGGGAAGTATTTATGTGATCTAGGTTAGAAAAGCTTCAACTGTGACTCACAAATCATCAAAAAGTTTGATATTTCCAAACTTAAAAATTAAAAAAGGGTTCAAATATAAACATAAAATTAACGTGTCATACAAATTTGGAAAAAATAACCTATATTCTAGGACTACATGCAAAGCACCAGTGCTTTCCAGAAATCTACAAGGCAGACGTAGAAATAATGTTTAGAAACTAGAAAAATATTCTCAGTACTTAATATTTGACAAACCATAATCTATCACCAGTTGAATGATAAAAATAAATTTTTATTAGCAAGGGCTTTAAATGATAAGATTACATTGCTAGTTTGAGTAAACATAAGAGTTGTTACAAGATGAGTCAAGTACAATCAAACATTTCTAAAAGTAATCTCAAGTTCAAAATAAGGATTATAAATAAAAATAATACCTTAATAAAGCGTCTTTAGATCTTCTCATAATTTTTATGTGGTTTTTTGACAAATATAGAAAACTTGAAGATTTCCCTCCAGGTTCTGCTTCCAGTTTGATCTTGTAAAACTTTTTCTGCCACGGCTAACAAAATTTCCCTCCGTTTTGAATGAGCAATGTGACCAACACACTTTTAATTAGTAATTTTTAGGATAAATTATTATAATCGAGTCTTAATCACTTAATAAGTCTGAATTATAGCAATTGAAAAATAATTTATGTTTCGCAAGAAACTATTTGAAGCAAAAGAAAGATGTTTTGAAGTCATTTTGGGTGAACAATAGTACCAAGAAAGTGGAACAACGACAAGATGAGCTGTCTCCTATCTACATAGACGACAAGGTGAGACAGCTTCAATATACACCATATTATTTTCGAGTAGCCTAGTCTTCTCATAAGTTAAGCTGTTTTTCGATTGTCCTTAAATACCGTCGTCGACCACGACAGGGTAAGGATCTCAGATTGGGTGGATTTCAATTTGTCTAAATAACCTGAAGATTATGATCAATTATGTTTTAATGGGGGAGGAATATGTTTAATTGAGTTTATACTTTTAAATAGTAATATGTTTATATTTTTTAAAATGTTTTATTCTTGAATAATAAACACAGAAAATGGAAAGTTATTTGTTCGGTTTTTTAGCACACTTGAAATTTGGACAATATGAATGTCAACACTGCTTGTCATCGTCGACTGCGGAAATTTACGCAAAAACGAAAATGCACCTTATTTACAACTCTCGAAATCCATGAAGTGTACAATAAAGACCTTTTTATCATTTATCTTATTGGGTACATCAAACGAAATCTTGCTATAGTGAGTCCACGTTATAATGGTAGTGTTTGTTTAGCAATGGTAGCCTATTGCTATCCTTGTCTATTATTCAATATCTTTCCCGCTTTGCTCTGTTGCAAGATCGTCTTTTAACAATGTAAAATTGATAATTAACAAAATATTGCATCTTAATGATGAAAATTCATTATGAAATTATTGAAAAATATAACTGAGTATTTTAAACGAGAATGAACAGTTAAAACTACATTAATAAACCTGTATCAGCTACTGTCTATATATAGAAGGAATTGAGAAGGCACAGGATCGGCAACGTTGTTCTAATATCTTTTTCCACTGCCATTATATTATATATGAACCTCACTATAGTGGTTTTCTAAAATAGTAGCGGATTTACTATTCATTGATCTCCGAGGAGAGGTGTTCAAGAATCACATTTTCAGAATTTTGAACAAAAATTGTATTTTCAATTATTAATATAACAAGAAATTTCTCAGTAGACTTAAAAAAATCACTGTAACTACCTACTACCGTTCAACAGTAAAATCAAATAGAACCAAATAACACAGCACATCTTGCCTCAGAACTAAGTTAAATTGACAAAACTAGAAACGACTCAAAAAAAGAGTTTTGTTGTGTTGAGAACCAAACAATATGCAAAATACTACCCAACAAACAAATCAGTTCCGCTCAATTCAATTGAGAAAAAAGTGAAATTCACTTCATCAGGAATCAGCCCAGGTAGGGCTGTAGTATTGGGGAGTCCGATGGGTATCAGTCATCAAATCATCTAACAAGAAGACCAAACAGAGCTGTTCTTTATTAGGGTAGGGTTCAATGCGGTACATCAGATTCCTGTTGCTTTCAGAAAGTTCAGTGGTACAATATCACATATTCAAATCTCCATCAACTAACTTCTTTCCAAACCTTTCTCAAAAATCCTTAACTGAAGTAAACAGCACGAAAATGGTCCGATGAGAGTTGATGCAACGTTGCCGAATACGTTCTTCACAGCTGAATATAAATAAAAATTAATTTATATTTTCACGTTTTATGATAATACGCCTGACAAACAAATTGATTAAGTTCATAGGTATCGTGGGGGGGAAATGAGGGGTGACTCCTACCAATAGTATGTAACGGTGTAGCTGTCTGCAACGAAGACTTGATGCCATGAAACTGGAAAACTTCCCATTTGTTTCAGTATTTCAAGAAATGATCAAAAGATGTACTTGATGAACTGATAACTTGTCAAATTAAAGTAGAACAACCCAAATAATGCGTTGCATTTAGTGTAATGTGTTGCTGGCTTTTTTCAAACCCCTTGTACCGGATTTTACAGAATAAAATGTGGTTCAACGTTAACCTTGTCAAGGATGTGAATAATGAAGATATTTTACTTCAATAATCACTGTAGTTTTTCATATTAATCACGACCTATAAACTTGGATTGATCAATCCAGGTACTCATATAGGAGGTCCTGGATAGATGAAACATCAATACGCATTCACTTTTCAATGACAGAGGAACATTTGAAATGAACAGGAGGTAATTATACGTGAAAACTTAATTTAATACATATTAACATAATATCAGTTAAGAATATCATCCACACTTGTTTCTAAAATGAGAACTAGATATCATATATAATTTCAATAATATATCTTCTAAATAAAACATAGTGCAGTAAATGTTAGAATGTTCGTCGTGATATTTTTTGTTTTTCAAATAAAAAATATTAATAATAGTAGCTTTCCTTCAAGGGCTAAAATATATATAAAGGTACTATAGTTCATACTGCATTACACCATTGCACAAATATATATATACAATATCACACACTTGGGTAAACATTGGTTAACTACGCGACAAAATAATTTCACAATATGAAATATTTGTTTTCAGTTCAATTGTTTTTCTTGACAGCTAAATAATTCTTTAGGAGTCCACAAAGTCAATTTTTAATAATCTCTCGTTCCAGGCTGATAATGAGTTGAGTTGTGAGCGTTTTGAGATTGAATAGATCTGAAAAAATAAAATAAGATTAGTATTTCGTACAGTATTATGATTTTCTCATTTACAACACACAAAGATTAATAGAATAAATTACAATAAAACAGTTGTGCAAAACAAACACAATAAGAAACAATATGCTGTATGTTGGAATGTGATGGAAAGAAACAAGAAAAGTACCTTGCAAACTTGTAGAGGTTTTATAATTGAATAGCATGCATTGAGAATATCTTGAATAAATGAATCAGATTATCTCAATATTGATACTATTTTCATAATTATTGGCCCAGTGGGTAAGAAGAAGAAGGTATAGGAAGCAAGGATGATGTAGTCAGGTCGGTCACAGGTTGATGTATTTGTAAGAAGCAGAAAGTACGATTTCAAGGTTTTATGATTTATTTATTAATGTGTAACTTATAGCCGATTATATTTCTGTTGATGTTTTGAATTTAAAAATAATAAGTAATACGCGATGATGAATATATATTAGCCTATAGACTAAAGAAATCATTTTAAAGAATAAATTTCATGTTAAGAGCTGTAGTATGTGCTGAAATGTGCAAAATTGTGATATAATTTAAATGTTTTTACATTTCTCATCGGCAAAGTTTGAACTTAGAAGAGTCCATTCTTGAAAAGACGTACTATGCCGGCCACTAACGACAGGACAAACCTGTCGAACATGAGTGTCATCGGCGAAGGCTTCGGATAGAATTTTTTGAGGTTAGGTTTTTGTCTTGAATTTTTTTATGTTTATTTTTCTTCACTGCTTAAATTAATTTTTTATAATTATGATTTTCAGTGGTTTATTCATTGTTATTGGTTCTTTCATTGTTTATTTTAAGATAGAAGCTGCTGTTTTCGTTTGAATCCTTTCGCCTGAATGTCTTTTTCGTTAGAAGACATGTATTTTCAGACATTTTTGACAGACTTGTCCTGTGGTTAGTGACCGGTCTAAGGATACACAATCTATTAATACATTCGACTGTAAATGAAGAAAATGAAAATGAAATTTCAGCCAACAATTAAGCATGTAAGTGGAATAATTTTAATATATTATTTTCAATATTTTGATCTCAAACTGTGATAGAAGACAAAAAACAGGTAATAAAAATTCTGTCAAGATACCTTTTAGCGGGTTGATGGAATTGGCTAACTCGGAACTCGCCGACTCCATGTTAAACTACCGTATGAATCAAAACTGCTCTGATCGGTGTAGTATTGATTCATATGGCAGTTTAACGTGGAGTCAGCGAGTTCCGAGTTAGCCAATTCTATCAACCGCTTTTAGCACATGAAAATGAAAAAATACATACCTAGAGAATACAGAGATGGTGAACATCTATTAAGTCGGCAATAGTGGAGCAATCAGTTATCGCTTCCAAAATTCCCATAATTTTTTAATAGCAGCAGTATTGGTTGGTTCTTCATCACCGTTTTCACTATGACCTGGGGAACAAATTGCAAATTTATAACTCAAAAGATCAATGTAGAAAAATTTCCAAATACAGTAAATACAATAACTAGCGTACATTGAATTGAGTTATTAAGTTTAATTCCACGAAAACCAAACAGAGAAGCCTTCTTTTCCAAAAAATAAAAATAATAATAAATCTTCTCTGATTGGTTCTCGTGGTATTTAATTATGATTGAAATTTAACAGCCTGTTGTGCAACCGGGCCTAAGCTAAGCGTCCAAAATGGTTGAATTTCAGTGAAAGTAAGTGAATTCGTATGGATTTTTGTTGATGGGAGGGCCCCACCTCGCCTTATATAATTTGGAGCCGTCAATGGGCGTCACGACTGTTATAATATATCATCCAGGACCGAGATATATACATACTGTTATATATACAACATGCCCATTCTATAACTCGGGAGTTACCTGGCTAAAAACTGTTGTTCATATCAGAGTTTGAACCCGGGGTCTCTAGCCTGTTAGTTAAGCAAGCACTATCCCCTCTGGATCAAGGATCACTCCACTGAACTTGCAAACTTTCAGTGAGTTGAGGCTATTTCACACCGTCGTTGCTTAGAATACGTATTTTGAAAGACGTAGCCGTCATATATCCTAATGCTAAATCTACGCTATGGCGGTTTGAAATCAGCAAATTGATTAACATTAGGAGATAATACGTCAGCTACGTCTTTCAAAAGGCATATCTCAAGCTACGCTACGGCGGTGTGGAATCACCTGATACACCAGATCTAGCTCATGATTGGGTCGGAAACTTTTCAAACTGCCCTTGTAAATGAATGTGATAATGATAGAGCTTCTTAAAAGTTAAATTACTAGTACTCTTATTAAATTTCCATTTTGGACACGATTAGTTTCAAAATAATATTATTTAAAAAAAAAACAATTCTTTATTATACTACTTCATAATGGAAAGTTTAACCGAAACTAGTCGAGTCTGATATGAATATAATAAAAGATGAGATAATATATCCATTTGTTCAACACAGCATATCATACAATACAAAACAATAGACAAATAAAAATTGTCATAGAAACTAATTTAAAAAAAGATATTGGAAGAGCCCTTTCAATGAAATATGGATTTAAAGAACAAAATTAAACCGAGTTAATAAAATAAAATACAATGTGCCTATTAACATAAAATAGCGTATACTGTATCTGTATAGGCGCATTATATTTATTTATACAATAACATTCTTAATTATGAATAATTGGGGAAAGGAACAACAGGCTTAAAGCCCAAAACTGTTCCTTTCCCAAATTTAGATAGAAATTGTCCAAAGATAGGACAATAGTAGGCTATCTCGTTTCAATGTTGTTCTGTAATATTTTTATATTTTATTGATATGAGGGTTCTTTCAATACCTTCTTTTAAATTAATTTCACTCTGTATATGAGGGTACTAGTAATGATTTTTAATTAAACGAATCATAGCCTCTTTTGGACTAATTTTCAATCAAAATTCGGGAACGGAATAGTAAGGGCTATAAGCCTGTTATTCCACTTCCAATCATTTTATGATTAAGCTATGTGTTTTTGTCTCTGTTGGATAAATGAATAAACTCGCAAGTAGTCCTATTGAAATGAATGAATGAATAGCTCACTTGGTCCAGCAATAGCAGTAGTTGGCACCTCCTGGTGATCCTCGACGTCGGCATTAATGGGCAACGACACAGACCCAGGGTCATTCACAACCCCAGCATCATTCACAACCACCACCCGGCGAATCACAACCACTCTCCGTCCCTGCTCGTCCTCTCTCTCCTCCTCTCCCCCTGCTCCACCAGCGCCTCCTCGCGTCAATGCCTCCCTGTTCTCCTCGACGAAGCGACTAAGATCGAGGCAGCGTTGGATGCGCAGCGCTCGAGTCGACTGCATCAGTTCGGCGAACGAATCCACCGAACTGGCAGAGCGGTCATCTCCATCACCCGTGCTTACCGAGTGCGCCGATGCTGTGTTGGTCTGCAACTCAAATAAATAAATAGATAGATAAACATATTACGATGTAACTTGGTTATTGCGGCCTTAGCCATAACGTCATAACTGATATAACGTCATTTATTTATAGGTCCCGCCAAACAGCCAACAAACGATTTTGCTACATTGCAGGGGTAGGAAAGGATAGAGCTTCAATCAATATTACAGTGTAACTTGGTTAACTTGGTTATATGCCTCAGGCATAGCGTCATCACTGATATAACGTCATTTATTCATAGGTCCCGCCAAACAACCAACAAACGATTTCGCTACATTGCAGGGGTAGAAAAGGATAGAGCTTCAATCAATATTACAGTGTAACTTGGTTAACTTGGTTATATGCCTCAGGCATAGCATCATCACTGATATAACGTCATCTATTCATAGGTCCCGCCAAACAACCAACAAACGATTTCGCTACATTGCAGGGGTAGAAAAGGATAGAGCTTCAATCAATATTACAGTGTAACTTGGTTAACTTGGTTATATGCCTCAGGCATAGCTTCATCACTGATATCACGTCATTTATTTATAGGTCCCGCCAAACGATTCTGTTATATTGCAGGGGTAGAAAAGGATAGAGCTTCAATCTACGCTACACTATGATTTAACAGCAGTGTCTAAATTGCTCATGGTATGTTATGTTTTGAAGGGACGGATTCAAGAATCCAAAGGTTCAAAGAACTTCACACGTCAACCGAAGCTTATTGTGTGTCCCAAGTATGTTAGTTGGGCGAACCAATACCTGTGTTCTTTACAAGATCCAGGAGTTTTTTCCCCCTATAGTAACATTCATTCATCACCTGGTTGCTTGCAGCCAAACAGAGCCTCCTTGCCCCTAGTCCCTCGCAATCCAGTTGTATATGTTTGGCAGTCTCTCCAGACTGATTACAAAGCCTACACATCTGACTTTCATTTCTCAATCCAATTGTGTGAAGATGTTTCCTGAAGTGGCCATAACCAGTTATCAGAGCAATCAACTGCTTGACCTGACCTCTACCCGACCTCACAAGCCAGCTGGTGGAGTGAGAGCTTGCATCTGCTAGCAGCCTTTTGCCAAGTGCTTGACCAGGGTGACCTTGCAATTTCTGGTGATGTAAGTCCCTGGACCATTTACTTATTGTGTGAGAGGCAGTTGTTTTACTTATACCACAGCTTGGCTCTGGACCAAAGAATGGCATACTCATGTAATGCTCATGGTAACACAAACTAAAAGCATAGAGAAAAGATAGCATAGATTATGCTAAAAGGCTATTAAAACTCAATAAAAAACTATCAAAAGTACCCTTTATTGTACGTATTACAATAAAATAAAGGGTACTTTGGATTTTTTCAATTTGTTTTAATAATCAGTAGCCTTGAAAAGAAGAGTGAATACTAAAAGGTTATGTTTATTGATGTCTGTAAGGTGAAAGGTTAGATTAGGGGGTTGAGGTTTTCCTTTTAAATTGCAATATCCTGGTATTATTCAATTGTTTTGATGATTTTAGATCATAAACACAGAGAACAATAACAAGACCGTTAACTGCGCATGCGCATTACGATTTATTTTGGGCACTTGTGTTTTAACCAGTGATAAGAATAAGAATGATTTAATTACTTCAATGCATACAAACAATGCTATCGGTAAAGTCAAATTAATAATCTATTAATATAAAAATATAAAGGGAAGAACTGACTTAATAGGAAATCCACGAATGACGCATCATCACGTCTGAACTACTGGACTGATTAACTTGAAATTTTGCAAATAGATTCTTAATTTACCGAGGATGATTATAGCCCTATTTTAAATTCTTCAAGATTTTATTACGTAAAGTTTTCAGTTTGTCAAGTTCTTAATAAAACCCTTGCGGAGCACGGGTTACCTGCTAGTAATACATTTGAAATCTTGAAATAATGAAATGTAATGCAAGTTGTACTCGCATGTTGCCTACGGTAGTATAGAGTTGTGGGGAAGCACCACCGATTTCCATTTCCAAAGTTTTCAAACTGCAAAAGAGAGCTATTAGATACATGGCCGGTTTCAAGTATAATGAGTCTTGTAGAGAGGCCTTTGTTTCTTTAAATATTCTTACCTTACATCTACAAATTATCAATTTTCACCCACTTCCATAACTCGAAACTGGCCACAAATGCAGAAGTTCACAATTATAACACTAGAAGTAGAAACAGACTAGCTGTAAGACAGCATAGGTTAACATTATATGAGAAAATTCCTTCTTAAATTGGTGCTAAGTTATACAATAAATTGCCTGCCTGAGTTAAAGTCCAAGTCAATGAGCGTCAGCTTATTCAAAAAGAGTTAATACAGCTTTCTTGCTGCTAAGGCTTACTATAGAGTAAGTGATTTCTGTAATCCTTAGTACATATTAACACTTACAAGTTGTATAAATACAGGTATAGGCACATTGTTTTAATTATCTCGGTTTAATTTTGTTTTCTAAATTTATAATTCATTGATGTAAGGTATAATTCAATGACTTATTCTAGATATTTTCTGACGATGCTCAACTGTTTATTGTATTGTACTGTATGATATACTAAGTTGAATAAATGGATATCTTATCTTAAGTTATGAGCCTGCACTGCAACTGACCTGTCGTGAGGTAGTGAAAGTGCCCCAGTTTGTCGGGTACGGCTGCGACCTGGAGCCGCCACTGACAAGCGGTGTCGTGTCGTTGTCGCTATCGCTGTCCGAGTCTGACGGTGACGGAGGCGGTTCGTTTGCGGCGAACACCTTCCGCTTGCAGACGGGACACACGCGTCGCTTCCGCGTCAGCCACGGATCTATGCACTTGGAGTGATATGCTGCAATCACATCAATTATGTTTGTAAACAGACAAAGAAGTGAGATTTGGTACCACTTGCACAGTGTCAGTTTAAACTAAATTTAACTGGATTCTGTTTTCATATCAAGAGTCTCTTTCGTCAAAATGTGGTTCATTTCGAGTTTAAGCCACCAGCTGATTGAATCTGTAAAATAATTTACAGGCGATTCACCTGTATTGCAGGACCTTTTTGGAAGTGTGATAAAGTAATTTGTTTTACAGGACCTGTAAATTGAAAAAAAAAATGTTATTATTGTTTAAAGCACAGTATACATTACAAAACTGTGGTACGAACTGACCATGTGAACAGGGCAGAATTCTCAGTCTATCTCCCTCGATATAGTCTTCCAAGCAAATGGCACACGTCTCATAGGGATCGCCCTTATGGAACTTGGACGACGGAATTTGCTTCAGAGACGCATAGGGCAGTCTATGGCGCCTCGCTCGTCTTCTATCTCTTATGCATTTCACAACCTGCCACAAACAAAACATAAATCAAACAATCTTAAAATTCAAACAATGTTAAAAAACAAAACTTGAAAAGTAACAACCTTATTTCAAACTGTTACTAATCTAATGCACTACCTATCATTCATATAATTTGTATATAATTCAATGTAAAATAAGTAAAAAAAATGAATTTGAGAGAGGAATAATGGAGAATTCGACTGTTCTTCATCTCCTTATAAAATGTTAATGGTAACTCAATGATTGACTAGAAGTAGTATAAACAAACAAAGAAAAGTCATATAAATAAAGTTATTCAATCCCAAAGGTTTACAAACAAAAATAGATGTAAAATTTCAAATAAGGGCTTGGTTTGAAAAATAAAATAGGGTGTTTTCAGTGTTTAAAATTAGTGATAAAATGGAAAGTAGTGTGTCCTACACCAGTTTTAAAAAATCATGCCTGCGCCAAGTTGCTTGCCTAGTTGCTTACTGTTTATAGGATTTGAAAGATTGACAGTTTTTGGCTAATTCTGTAGCTCTCTCCCTTCTATGATTTGTCCACAACTTCGCCCTTAGGCTCAACTCACACTTACGCGACTCAGGTCGAGAAGAGATTCGACTCTAGTCGAGAGCATGTGTTTCCAAATGGTGACACTCAGACCAGTCGATTCTTGTCTCAGCGACGTAGCCATTTGAAAACACATGCTCTTGACTAGAGTCGAATCACTTCTCGACCTGAGTCGCGTAAGTCTGAGTTGAGCCTTAATGTTATAAAATGCAAATAAAAAGACATTTCTTTTTCTCAGCTATTGAATAACTTCATTTGTAGTTGTATTAATAAATAAATATGATTTGAAAATATCAAGTTGAGTTTAGTTTTGCCAGCCACGGACAAGTTTAGCAAGCCTCTGTTAATGAAGCGCAATGCTGGTGGCAGTGTTAAGTGAACGCGTGAAGCTGAGGCAAAGCAGAGCTGCAGTACTGACCACACCAACCATGAAACCGAGCATGAGGAAAAAGCAGAGGCCGACCACAATGGCGAAGGGCAGCAGCAGGTTGTCCACGATGAACGGGTAGTCGTTGTTCACTTCAATAAAGTACCTGCAACACGCAAACACAACAATTTGCAATAATTAGTAGACGAAACTCTCAGTAGGCAAAAGAATAGTTTCAAATTGTATCAACAGAATTCGTATTCATTGTTCAAGTATCAACAGATACATTAAAGCCAGTTACACACATCGATTTTTTGCCTTCGTTAGCCTAAGAATTCTATGGTCCGGTTGCACAAGAGCCGGTTAAATTTTAACCATGATTAGATCTAATAGAATTTATAAGGACGACAAAAAAACGTACGTCCAAAAATCGTTGTGTGTGTAACTAGACTAAGGCCCGGTTGCAAAAAAGCCGGTTAAATTTTAACCATGATTAGATCTAATAGAATTTATAAGGACGACAAAAAAACGTACGTCCAAAAATCGATGTGTGTGTAACTAGACTAAGGCCCGGTTGCAAAAAAGCCGGTTAAATTTTAACCATGATTAGATCTAATAGAATTTATAAGGACGACAAAAAAACGTACGTCCAAAAATCGATGTGTGTGTAACTAGACTAAGGCCCGGTTGCAAAAAAGCCGGTTAAATTTTAACCATGATTAGATCTAATAGAATTTATAAGGACGACAAAAAAACGTACGTCCAAAAATCGATGTGTGTGTAACTAGACTAAGGCCCGGTTGCAAAAAAGCCGGTTAAATTTTAACCATGATTAGATCTAATAGAATTTATAAGGACGACAAAAAAACGTACGTCCAAAAATCGATGTGTGTGTAACTAGACTAAGGCCCGGTTGCAAAAAAGCCGGTTAAATTTTAACCATGATTAGATCTAATAGAATTTATAAGGACGACAAAAAAACGTACGTCCAAAAATCGATGTGTGTGTAACTAGACTAAGGCCCGGTTGCAAAAAAGCCGGTTAAATTTAAACCATGATTAATTTCACAAGAACCAATAAGAGAAGGCCTTTTTGATAAGACGGCCGGATTTTCTGATAGTAAAAATACTACTGAAAAATTATTTCCGATTTTAGTAGTGACAGTGACAATGATACAGAAGCGGAACTGGCTGGGACTCTTGCTGAGGTATGGCGGCCTCCTTGTGACGGCAATGGAAGGGTCAGTGTAAGGGTGAGAGGGTGCTGGGGCGGATGAGAGTGAAGATGGTGGATGATATCAGGGCAGTCTATGGCGCCTCGCTCGTCTTCTATCTCTTATGCATTTCACAACCTGCCACAAACAAAACATAAATCAAACAATCTTAAAATTCAAACAATGTTAAAAAACAAAACTTGAAAAGTAACAACCTTATTTCAAACTGTTACTAATCTAATGCACTACCTATCATTCATATAATTTGTATATAATTCAATGTAAAATAAGTAAAAAAAATGAATTTGAGAGAGGAATAATGGAGAATTCGACTGTTCTTCATCTCCTTATAAAATGTTAATGGTAACTCAATGATTGACTAGAAGTAGTATAAACAAACAAAGAAAAGTCATATAAATAAAGTTATTCAATCCCAAAGGTTTACAAACAAAAATAGATGTAAAATTTCAAATAAGGGCTTGGTTTGAAAAATAAAATAGGGTGTTTTCAGTGTTTAAAATTAGTGATAAAATGGAAAGTAGTGTGTCCTACACCAGTTTTAAAAAATCATGCCTGCGCCAAGTTGCTTGCCTAGTTGCTTACTGTTTATAGGATTTGAAAGATTGACAGTTTTTGGCTAATTCTGTAGCTCTCTCCCTTCTATGATTTGTCCACAACTTCGCCCTTAGGCTCAACTCACACTTACGCGACTCAGGTCGAGAAGAGATTCGACTCTAGTCGAGAGCATGTGTTTCCAAATGGTGACACTCAGACCAGTCGATTCTAGTCTCCGCGACGTGACCATTTGAAAACACATGCTCTTGACTAGAGTCGAA
Organism: Nilaparvata lugens; assembly: GCF_014356525.2. NCBI lineage: Eukaryota > Metazoa > Arthropoda > Insecta > Hemiptera > Delphacidae > Nilaparvata > Nilaparvata lugens. The sequence goes on from NC_052516.1 coordinate 19,707,908, forward strand.
TCACTTCTCGACCTGAGTCGCGTGAGTGTGAAGTTGAGCCTTAATGTTATAAAATGCAAATAAAACGACATTTCTTTTTCTCAGCTATTGAATAACTTTATCTATCTGTAGTTGTATTAATAAATAAATATGATTTGAAAATATCAAGTTGAGTTTAGTTTTGCCAGCCACGGACAAGTTTAGCAAGCCTCTGTTAATGAAGCGCAATGCTGGCAGTGTTAAGTGAACGCGTGAAGCTGAGGCAAAGCAGAGCTGCAGTACTGACCACACCAACCATGAAACCGAGCATGAGGAAAAAGCAGAGGCCGACCACAATGGCGAAGGGCAGCAGCAGGTTGTCCACGATGAACGGGTAGTCGTTGTTCACTTCAATAAAGTACCTGCAACACGCAAACACAACAATTTGCAATAATTAGTAGACGAAACTCTCAGTAGGCAAAAGAATAGTTTCAAATTCTATCAACAGAATTCGTATTCATTGTTCAAGTATCAACAGATACATAAATAAGCCAGTTACACACATCGATTTTTTGCCTTCGTTATGAATTCTATGGCCCGGTTGCACAAGAGCCGGTTAAATTTTAACCATGATAGATCTAATAGAATTTATAAGGACGACAAAAAAACGTACGTCCAAAAATCGATGTGTGTGTAACTAGACTAAGGCCCGGTTGCAAAAAAGCCGGTTAAATTTAAACCATGATTAATTTCACAAGAACCAATAAGAGAAGGCCTTTTTGATAAGACGGCCGGATTTTCTGATAGTAAAAATACTACTGAAAAATTATTTCCGATTTTAGTAGTGACAGTGACAATGATACAGAAGCGGAACTGGCTGGGACTCTTGCTGAGGTATGGCGGCCTCCTTGTGACGGCAATGGAAGGGTCAGTGTAAGGGTGAGAGGGTGCTGGGGCGGATGAGAGTGAAGATGGTGGATGATATCAGGGGGGAGGGGAAATATTTCATGCTGAAGAGAATCGCACAGAACAGAGAGGAATGGAGAAGAGGGAATCATGTATGGACCTGCCCTAGGGAAGAACACTGATGATGATGATTTAGTTGTGTGTTCTTTTAGCAGTGTTGGTTTAAGGACTTTTAGGTTTCAAATCTCTTTTGAATTGAAGATGAGTTCAAAGAAGAAGAACATTACGGTAGTATTATGTCAATGATAAGGAGGAATTACATATGGGGGAATTTAGCAGGTAAAGCTTCAAGAAACATTCTTCTCTTCCTCCTTGCCTTTTCCCATTATTTGGGGTCGGCTCTCCTTGATCGAAGTGTCCAGTTCGAACGATCCTGGGTCGTCTGATTTTTCAGGTCCAACTGCTTCATATTTTAAATGAACGAAAACCTAGCCATGTGAGACGGGGTCTGCCTCTGCCCCTCGGCTGTGTCTCCATATCAAGTACTTTCCTTGTCATATGATTGGGTGAACGTCTATTTACATGTCCATACCAGCGTAATCTTCCTTCCATTATCTTCTCATTGACTGGTGCCACCCGGAAACTGCCCCGAACATGCGTGTTTCGAATACGGTCCAGTCTAGTCACACACCCTGCCCATCTCAGCATTTTCATTTCAGCAGAATGGAGTTTCTCTTCCTACTGTTTTTTCAGGGACCAACACTCACTACCATATAGCATTACTGGTCGCACTGCAGCTTTATACACTTTTCCCTTGATGGGCACAGGCATTCTTTCGTCGCAAAGTACCCCCGTTAGCTCTCTCCATTTTATCCATCCAGTGTTTATACGGCTTGAGATGTCAGCATCTATGCTTCAAGAAACATTCTTATAACAGAAAAATTATAGGGCAACAATAGATGAGAGAAGTATATTATTATGAGAGAAGTTAAGTTAGTAACTTATTTTAGAAGGCGTTATTAATAGCCTACCTTGAATTGAAGTTATACAGGAATTAAATATTCATTGACATTGTAATAAAAATATGAAAATTGATGGAAACTTACGTGTTATTGGGACCATATATATAGCGCTCCTTCAAATGGAGTCCAGCATGCAGGCCGATAAATACTGCTGTTATTTGGAGGGGGGCACCATGCTTATCTTCAGACATAGGTTCTACAAAAAAAATAAAGAGAAATATACAGACATCAGAGAGAACATGTAGAAGAATGTGAGAGTTCTGACTTGTAATAGACATATCTTTACTTATGACACAAGTTGAGTAGGCCTAATTACATTATTTTAGTAAATATTAATTTGACATATTAAAACGGTGCATTTTGATACACCTCAAATTTATTTGAAAAAATAATTGCTAGGTCTCATTGAAAGAAACCAGAAACATTATCATCAACTGTACTATATCAGTCGAAGGCAAGAGATAAGATAATAACGACTCTAAATGATTATTGGCAACAGTACGAAAATGGAAGTCATTTTTTAATTATTTTATGAAAATAATAATAAAGAATTGAGGTTAGGTTCTTTGGTAATAGCGCCTGTCGGCAACATCAACAGCGGTCAAGCCGTATATCTGAAATTCAGTCAGATACCTTCAAGCAAAATAATTGCAAGCATACAGTACTCAATAAAACGAGGACAAAGGGGTTTTGTAAATTCTAGCATACCAAATAAGGGAAAACACAAAAATATTTATTGTATAAATACCAGTAAACAAAACATATAAAAATTATAATAGAAATAAAGGGAAATGGGATTTAGTTTTAAGAGCGCAGTAATATAGAAATACATTTTGTACAAGAATTAGTGATGCACCAATCAGAGTCTAGTATTCGGTAGGCGCTAAAAATATATATTAATTTCAAAAAGCCACCACGTGGTCTTTTTTAAAATTGTAAAAATATGTTATCATTGTGAAATTTATGTATAAGTGTGATTTGCATGGGGCCGGATTCAAATGTGAAAAATATTTGTTCATTTTAATATATTATGTCTTCCCTGTCTTCATATTGTGAACTATTTGCTAGAGCCAAATTCCGTCATAAGGATTTGGTGGAATCCACCAATCATAGCAAGTATTTAAATTATATGCAAATTTGTAAAAAGGTAGTACGGTAGGAAAAGATGAAAGCGAGATCTCTCACTTGCTTGCCAGGGGTTACCAGAGTCACCAGCAAAAATTGAGATCCACAGACTGAACCCTTATTTAAAGTAAATTATGCCAAAGTTTAAATTTGAATTGTATTATTGATTAAAATTCTTATAACTCAGTGAAGTCGCTATATGACAAGAGTTATTAAATTAATTATTTCCCTACTGGAGAAGAAGACATCAGCCCACCAGACTAATAAGGCACAGGGCACACAAGGCGGAATCCATGCCACATCTTTAAGTTTGGGAAAAATCTTTGCACGTGAGTTATAGAATGTTTCAAAGGATCATCAGTGCTACGAATTTGTGAATTAATAAAGCTAGCTCGTCGAAGGTTATATTTGAAAATCAAGCTTGATTTATAATTTTGCATATTTAATAAAGATAAGGGAAAGTCTTATTAAGAACGCTAATGAGAATTAATGATTCAAGTAGTCCAGAATTTATTATTATCTATCAACATTCAATTTATTCTATATGCTCATTTTAATATTTTGTAATATCAGTATTATATAAAAGAATTACCAAAAAGCTCAAAGTTCCTAAAAGAATTTATTTTATCTAACTTCCACTGAAGGCCGAACTCAAACGCTGAGATATAGTAATAATATTTAGTATTTAATATTGTTGGAATACAGAATTATAAATTTTATTTGACAAGCGAAAGCAAGTCGACAGATTGAGCCATATATATTATACACTGATAGTAAAAATACAAGATTTATTATTTGATGCTAGTAAGCATAATACAATTTTTAGTGAGCTACCACCGTGATATTTTTCGTGCATATATTCTCATATTGTTTTTATATTTAGTCTCATATTTTATTATTGCTCGTTGAATCTCTATGTAAAAAATATAATAATTATTATTGAATTTAATTCCATCTGTAAAATATATTATTTTTATTTGTTGAATGGTGTACCTTTCATTTATAATCCTGTCTTCATGCATGACCAATCTCTTATTAGCACATTTTCTCATTATTGACATATTAATAAAATTATCAACCAACTACATTCTTCATCGAATGTGTTGGATATGTCAGCGATATACAGCATTGATTATCAAATCTTCAGAAATATTACGTTCTCAAGATTTATTTAAATTGTTGAACATCATTACTGAAATTAAATTGACTGAAACACAGGGTCATAGAATTAAGTTGAAGCAATGCTATAAATTGATAGAAATTATAAGGAATTCTGATCAAGTGTCGCCTTTGATCCCACTCAGTATTATCTCACATTGCTGACCCCTTTGTCAGATGGTAGCGAGTTGGATTGGTGTCGATATCATATTGTCTTCACAATATTTAGAACCCTTATATTTATCTATATCTTCAGCATCTATAATTGCGGAGTCATCCAGAGCAGCTGTAGGAATTACAGATTGATAAAACGGCAGCAGTTTGCAGCGATTGAGAGCAGAATTTTATATAAGCTCCTTGAACAGCTGGTAAGAACACTTTGGTATTTTTTATTTCAGCAGGAGTGAACGTAAAAATGTATTAATCTCATTTGCTCTACTGATTACTGCCAGCGGGGCATATGTACCACCAAAAAGGACGTTACAATATATATTATATCTTTTTTTATGAGAGAGGTTGAGTAACAACTACATTATTTTAGTAAATTTTACTATGATATTGAATTGAAGTTATTCAATCATGTTGACAGTTCAGTTTCGTGAAATTTGCTCTGGGAATCAGAATATTCACATGAAGCTGATGTGATTACGAAAGCAAAGATTAGATAAATTCCACTAATTGTGCGATTTCAAGTTACGTTACAGCGAGTTGAGTTTTTCTTCCAGTCAAGTTACGCTTCCATTTATTTCAAGTTACGTTTCCGTAAGTTGAGCTTATCTTCCACTAAAGTTACGTTTCCGTTTATGCGACCGCGATCGAGATATGTTTGGTTTTAGTGGAGTCCTCACACAATTGCAGCAAAATGTGTAAATACTTCCATAATAATCAATCAATGGTATTCTTTCTCGGTCGTCAGTCGTGATCCAGAAACGAAAACATACCTTCAAACATAGTGACGCCTGCTATTATGCACACAAAAGAGCAGGCTATGCCATAGAGAAAAGATAGCTTGAGTGATACTTGTATCAATTGTCTCTGGTTATGCTTATTCAACGTCTAGATATACAACAAACAGGAAAAAAAACTGATGAGGTAGCAGAGTTTTTAGAAAAAATGTTGAATGGGATTCGAATGTGTCCTCAACTTACTACTGTGACATGGGTGGGATTTAAGTACTTATTTCATTGGTTTATTTTTCGGTTTTGGATTTAAGATTTTCAAGGAGAAAAGGTCATGATAAGCATGAGTATTTTTTGTGTAGTTGAGAAGTTGATATTGTGGTAATTATTCATATTGAATGAAAAAGACTAAGATATTGTCAAAAAACCACTGATTTATTGAAATTAGAAAGACCGGTCTAATAAATCAGTGCTTTTTTGACAATATCTTAGTCTTTTTCATTCAATATGAATAATTACCACAATATCAACTTCTCAACTACACAAAAAGTGAAACTAGCAAGTCAAGCTGAAAAAGTGAAGTTATATTTCAAATTGAAACTCAAGTATGGAGTAGCAGAAAGGAACATTTTCTTCAATAGACAATGCTTGAAACTGAAGGTTATACCAAAGTATGTGGCAATAGCAACCAACAACACTTCTACTATTGCACAGAAGAGCATAAAAACCGCCCAGAAATTTTGGATTGTACTAAAAAGTAAATTTTATTATCATGGCGATTCTGTTGCTTAAGCCGCCATTTTGTCACACCGTTGAGGGGGAGGAGACTGTCTAGCTAGGCCAATGGCAGGCGTTCATGCCCTCGACCAATAGCAGTACTCGCCTACTAGTATAAATTCTGCTGCTCTTGTATTTAGTTTTAGTTTATCAGAGATTGACAATGGTGTAATAACCGAAACCGGTCTTTCTAATTTCAATAAATCAGTGGTTTTTTGACAATATCTTAGTCTTTTTCATTCAAGCATGAGTATCCTGAGTTGGGGGATTGAGAGTGGGAGTGATAGCTGTGGGAAGGCTGTGCCAAAAATTATAACTGTTCATAATTAGCAATCATTTGTTGTAATGTAGTAAAATTCGTAATGTTTTCGTATCTGGTTAGCAGAATCTTATTGGCAGGTTGTTTCTGTAGAAATAACATTTTGATAAAATTTTCAGTATATTTTGCTACTGGAGATAACCATGTTTGTCTCTTCAGGAAGCTTGGACTCAATTTTATAAATTGGGTAGGTCATGTGACATGAAGAAGGCCATTTTATTTATTTGAAATCACCTGTAGAGCCTGAAATTTGCAAATGGTGGATGTGTTTCTGAGTGCTGTTTATAAATAATTTATAGTTTTTAGATTTACAATAAGTTTCCAAGTTTTAATTGTAGTTTTAATTTATTTTATTAGTTTTAAATAGTTTAATAGTTCGATGGTTTTTTGTTTTTGAATCGGCGATAGCTAATGTCATCCCTACTAATGTCCCTGTGGTGGGTAAACCAAAGAAGGTTGATTCAACCTAAGGCTCCTCTACACTTGAAAAAGTGAATAAATTATAATAGTGATGAATGATAATAATAGTAAATTGATAAACAAATATTTATAACTTACCTAACTCATCAGAATCATTATTATGCACAATTGCGATACGATAATTAGCATCTTGGGCGTTCTTCACTTTCTGATAGAATGTGCAATTTCCCCTCTTTATCAGGACCGCCCAATGGATTGATTGGTTAATCAGAGCGGTAGGGTGTTTTGGTAGGGGTTCGCATGCATACTCTGATTCGGCATAATGCAGCATTGCCTGCGAAATTGAATTAAACTTAAAATATCGAAAAATCGACAGAAATAGAATTGAACAGACAATAATATAAATAATTACGTAGAAAAGTTTAGAATAGAATATAATGAATTCTTTATTTGTTGATGTGGCGAAGTTTGGACAGTAATGTTCACTCTTCCACTCAACCACGTCGTTAGCAGAAAATACTAATACAAATAGTTTGGTATACAATAGAATAGATTTAGACGTATAGTATAAAATAGAATATAATATTTTATTTTATACTGTACACAAGTATAGCATAGAATAGATCAGTGTAGGCTATACTTCACAGAACTTTACTATAGAATACTTCACACTATCATTATTGACCCACAAATACAATAAAATATTTGGCCTTGCAACAAATCTGCTGGGCAGTAGAATAATATCATTGGTTCTCATGAGTGTTCACACATTCTATCCTGCCATTATGTGAACACTTCCATCAGAACCAATAGTATTCTTTGCTCACCAGATCAGAGTTTAGTAGGAGTATTCTTTCAAGGTATAGCTTGGAGTCTGCCGTAAGGCTGGGTACACAAAAGTGGGGGAAAATATAAGAAGCTGAATAGATTGAAAGTCCCGTGGGAGTTGCTGGTCTCCTAGCGGGCGCCTCCCCAGGTGGCGGATAGGGGGATGCCTCCTAGATATAGGGGGTACCGGGGAAATCAAAAACCCGGGGTGGACCAAAACCAGCAACTAAACTGCTGCCTTGCAGATGGAGTTCAATGGATCTTCAAAGGCTAAGGGAATAACACCTAACAGAAAATTGGCAGCTTCGTTGTAGCTCGGCATTGGTTTGTCAAAGGCTAAGGAAGAATACCTGAAAAAATTACCTGGCCCTCCAGGTTGGGGGTTGGGCGTGGAGCCAACCCCCCCCCCCTAAAAAGCACTTTTTACGAAACCTCAAGAAATGCCTCGGAAAGTGGACTTCCAAAACAATTTTGGAAAAAGAACCTTGACTTGATTATGGGAACGTGGAATGTTACAAGTTTATATAGAAGTGGAGCCTTGAAGGAGCTAACCCAATGCATGCAGCAGTACAGGTTGAAGGTGCTGGCCATCCAGGAAGCAAGGTGGACAGGGGTTGGAGTTTTTGACACTCGGTCACATGTTGTTATGTATAGTGGGAAAGAAGACAGGCATGAATTGGGCGTTGGATTTATAGTACAGAATGATATGGAGGGGAATATATTGGATTTTAAAGGCAGTGAACGAGAGAATCTGTGTTCTGAGGTTGAAAACTAAATTTTTCAACCTTTCAATAATAAATGCGCCGCATGCTGAGAGTGAAGACAAGGATGAGGACACCAAGGATGACAAGCTAGAACACAGCAAGCTAGAACAAGAGTGAACAATAGCACCCCATCAACTGATATCAAAATCCTAATAGGAGACATGAACGCCAAAATTGGTAAAGAATTGGCTTTCAGAGAAGTAGCAGGAACACAATGTGTCATATCCTGCATGAAGAAAGCAACGATAATGGAGTGCGCTTGTTGGACTTTGCGGCATCAAGAAATATGATAGTGGCCTCCATACAGTTCCCCAGGAAAAATATCCTCAAGTGGACATGGACCTCTCCAGATGGACAGCATCATAATCAGATCGATCATGTCCTGATTGATTAAAGATCAGCATCTATGTGAAGATTTATAAATGTAAAGAGCTGTAGAGGTGCAGACTCAGACCATTATTTGGTGAGAGTTTATTTCAGATGCCGAATTAGAAGTGGGGAGAAGGCTAGATCACAAAGACTGAACACAGAGCTTCTGAAGAGAGAGGAAGAGGTGAGAAAATACCGGCAGGCGCTTGAAAATCACTTACAAGCTATTACAAATGCTGAAGAGGAGGATGAAACAGTAGAGGAGAAGTGGCAGGGACTGAAGAGAGCTCTCACTGAGGCAGCAGATGAGACCATAGCATATAAGCAACATAGAGACAGCTGGGTTGGTTTGATGAAGTGTGAGAGGGCCATTAGAAGAAGGAATTAGAGCCGTAAACAATACTTAGAGAGACCAACAAGGGTTAAGAAACTTATATTCCAGCCTGAGGAGAGAGTCCAAGAGCCTTATCAAGAGAAAAAAGCGAGAATATTGGAATGATAAGGTTACAAAGATCCAAAATTACTTTAAAAACAGAGATCCTCGGGAAGCATTCAAAGGAGTGAACATGTTCAAGAAAGTATATAAGCCTAGAACTACGTTATGTAAAGACGTAGATGAGAAGCTAATAGGAAACAGAATGGCAATAATGGAGAGATGGAAATCCTTCTTTGACCAGCTGCTCGATCCGGACACTGAGATAAACATAGTAACAGATCCAAGGCTTGAAAACCACGAAGAAGAACAAATGGAAACTCCCACAATAGACGATGTCTGGAAGGCCATAAGAAAAATCAAGATGAACAAAGCACCGGGGATAGATGGAGTGCCTGGAGAATTGATTAAACATGGAGGGGATGAATTTGCGCAGTCTGCTTCAGCTCATTAATATGGTTTGGAGAACAGAAAATCTACCACAAGAATGGAAAATGAGTATCATATGCCCATATATAAAGAAGGAGACAGGCTAGAGCCGAGCCTAGAAACTATAGAGGCAAATATCTCCTATCAACTACATACAAGGTATTCACATCAATCTTAAAAGAAAAAATAGAATCATATGCTGAGAGAGTGATTGATGAATATCAAGCTGGCTTTAGAGCAGGAATATCTACCACAGATCAACTGTTCGTGAGCCGACAAATGACAGAGAAGTTTTGGGAATACAACATAGATGTCTACCACTTATATATAGATTTTAAACAGGCCTATGATGATATCGATAGAGAGAGGCTGTACTCAGTAATGCTTGATCAGGGTATATACCCATAAAGCTGGTTAGACTTAAAATCAAGATGAACAAAGCACCGGGGATAGATGGAGTGCCTGGAGAATTGATTAAACATGGAGGGGATGAATTTGCGCAGTCTGCTTCAGCTCATTAATATGGTTTGGAGAACAGAAAATCTACCACAAGAATGGAAAATGAGTATCATATGCCCATATATAAAGAAGGAGACAGGCTAGAGCCGAGCCTAGAAACTATAGAGGCAAATATCTCCTATCAACTACATACAAGGTATTCACATCAATCTTAAAAGAAAAAATAGAATCATATGCTGAGAGAGTGATTGATGAATATCAAGCTGGCTTTAGAGCAGGAATATCTACCACAGATCAACTGTTCGTGAGCCGACAAATGACAGAGAAGTTTTGGGAATACAACATAGATGTCTACCACTTATATATAGATTTTAAACAGGCCTATGATGATATCGATAGAGAGAGGCTGTACTCAGTAATGCTTGATCAGGGTATATACCCATAAAGCTGGTTAGACTTCTTAGGCTTGCAATGGGCAGGTCATGTAGAGCGCATGCCAGACATGAGGAGCCCCAAAAAATGTATGTAGGACAACAAGGTGGAAGGAGGCATGTTTCTATCCCTCATTTAAAATAATATAAGCAGTCTACAGATATTGTTCATAAACTTACTCACTCACAATTCAAAGTCCAAAATGATAATAATTATCAACTAATTTTTTGAATTTTTATGTTATTCTCACCTGTATTCCCTCAGAAGTGACCATGATTCCGAACCTGGCCGGCATGTCTCGGAACTCTGCCACTATCTGAGTGGTCTCTCCATCGTAGACTAATATGTTGGCCGTCACTGACCTGGCCAGGCACAGCAACATCAGCCCCACACCAAATCCCGACATCACTAGCATCTTGGCTACCTGGTCGAGAATATTTCAAAAACAAAATGTATAACATAATAAAGGAACGAATTGGCTTATACACGTACGGCATAGGAAGATTATGTTTGAAGCATCATCACGTCTAAACTACTGGACTAATCAACTTGAAATTTTACATATAGATTCTTGATTAACCGATGATGGTTCTAGGCCTATTTCAAACTCTTCAAGATTCCACTCGGTCAAGTTTCCAGTTTGTCCAGTTTCAAAATAGACCCTAGCGAGCGGAGGAGCACGGGTTACCAGCTAGTCTATACTATAATAAAGAGCTGGCTTATAAACGTACGGCATAGGAAATAACGATTGACACAACATCATGTCTCAACTACTCAACTGATTAACTTGAAATTCTGCATATAGATTCTTAATTTACCTAGGATGGTTATAGGCCTATTTTAAATTCTTCAAGATTTCAGTGGGTCAAGTTTTCAGTTTGTCAACTTTTTTAATGGACCCTTGCGGAGCACGGTTTACCTGTTAGTCTTGAATGAAATTAATATAATGATTAATCACATCAATGATTAATTTAATCTTAAATTATTTATCCGAAACAAGTGATACTGTAGAGTGTAGACACATCTTTCAGCGAACTTGAATTTCATCAATTTTAGAAAGTTGTGAAAATCAACTGAAATTTTGCCCGTCTTCCAATAAATTGAAGATAATCGAATAAGGTAACAAAACTAGAGGCACACTATTTTCTCACACTGTAAAATACTCCGATTTCATAATATTATTTTGTAGCAATAAGATTCACTCCACTGCCAGAATTTCTTATGCAAATAACATCAATGCTTCTAAAATTCAACCAATGCTGAAATTTTCAAGTGAATCTCATAAGAGAGAAAATTTAAATACAACACTGCTTACCTAAAACTAGAATCAGGAGATGCAGTTGGAATTTTCAATGTTCAAACGTTGATTTGCATTAGAAAAACTGAATTCGTCCTTGAAACGTCAGCTTCTGAACTATGTTGGCGAATCTCTAGGAGAAAGTTATCAACTCGAAGAGGTGTCAACATATTTGTGGACTGTTTTTCACCTGCAACAATTAGAATATTACAATTTTAAATTTTAGAAGTATAAGTTAAAACACGCCGTGTTTTTAAAAAGGAATTGATGAATTAATTGAATAAACTAGTTGATTAAAAAATAGCTGGTAGATTATTTAACATCCCTGGAAAGATACATACCATAAGAAATATTGAACTTGAAATAAACAAAATGTCATTGAGAGTTGATTATAATATTAAATTTAAAAGTGTTTTAATTGTTAACAGAAGTGAAAACCCAGTGAATGAATGAAGAAATGAGTGAATGAATTCACGTTGATTGGTTAACCAATCATAATGATTTAACAGATCCATGACATCACGACCAAGTTGAGTAGAATAATAATTATTATTTCATACTAGATAAGTATAAGAATAGATTGTAGATAATATTATAGATTTTTATAGTGCCACTTCTAACTGTCAGAGTTACTTGAAAATAGAATCAACGCTACTCATTCAAGTAATGCTGACATTAAGTGATTCTCACTATACAAAGTTAACTGTAATCTCTACTAATTACTATGGACTACTGCTATAAATAGATTAGGTCAACAAATTACTGTACAGATTAATTTAAATTATCAGATTTCCTTATCGATAATATTGTAGTCAGTGCTAACATTATTTGCAGTGAATCTCAATATAAACCAAGTATATTCAAACTATTTTGACAGATTGGAGAGAGAAGGGTGATCGAGAAGATCTTGGATAAACTGGAAGGAGAAATCGTTGCGCAAATATGTTGACAATGATAAGAGGGTGATTGAATCATCCAAACATCTATTCATTTCAATGTATTTCTTCAATGAGGGTTGTAACTAATCCTCACTGTCCATTATGATAATGTACGATAATCATAACAATGATTACATTAAATTTCTCTTTTTAGATTACAATATATTTTAGGTTGACTTGGATACAGTAATACACAGTACCACTACTACTAATAATAATAATAGTATATACAGTAATAACTGTATAGTATAGTATCAATAATATAGATTTGATGAATTTACAAATTATAAAATGAAAATCGTTGAACGATAAGATGATGAAATGCAGTTTAAATGAGATAATGATGTGTTGAATCTATATGAATCAGCACAGTTTTATCAGATAACCGTCCGTTTTTGGAAAAGGGTATAATACTGATATCCTTTCATTTTACAATACCTAAAACTCAACTTTCTATCGTGATACTTCTTGGACTGCAAATAATATTGTCAACTGTAAGGCTGGCCACAAACAGTAAGACATGTGTGTACAGATATCATCATACATTGGTGTGTCATCACAGCGAAAGGCTTCGAGCAAAATTTTTTTGAGGTTAGGTTTTTGTATCTTCGATTTTGTTGTTAATTTTTTTCGTTGCTCTATTTGAGGTTGAATTATTTTTGTATAATTTATTTTTGTTGTAATTTTCCAGTGGTGTATTTATTGTTATTGGTTGTTCATTGTATGTTAGAAGCCTCTCGCTGATGACAAACATGCATGACAAACATGTGTTTGCATCATAAACATGCATGTACACACATAAAACACTTATTGACATGGGCTGCTTTTAAATTGATAAAACAAAATAAATCTTATAGCACCCTTTATTCTTTAAAACGCTTTAAAATTGTTTAAAATGTTTTTAAGAATAAAGGGTGCTATAAGATTTATTTTGTTTTATTAATGTACACACAAGTTTATCATGCATGTTCTACCGTAAGTGGTCATACTAAGAACAGAAATAGTGAGATTCAATCTATACTTTCAGAATTCCTGATGATTAACACCAAAACTTCACATTTAACTAATGCTGCCAGTTTGAAATGAATCTAACTTAACCATTGAGAGATGAATAACCAGCACCACAAACAACCAACCTATGATCAATAAATTTGATTGATAAGGAGATCCAAATTTACAAACGATTATACTAACGGTTACCAATAAAGGGAGCTATAAATTACCATCAACCCAATTATGAGTCAATGCAAAAAATATTGTCAGTTTTTACAACCATCATTTGACATTTCCGCAGTCAATCATCTTCAAGTCTTATCGGACATGTTGCATAATGAAGACACTGCTACACTCCCCACACTAACCTTGAATAGGTGACAGAGCAACAATTCGTCAACATGGGTTATATTTTTTTGCATACATTACTATTTAGTAAAAACACTTCACTTATATCGGCTACTTTTGTAAAAATTAATAAAAACAATATAAAAACTTGTAGTACCCTTTATTATTAAAAACTTTTATCATATTATATTATATAGTATCAACTTGTTTATTTTATTTTCTACATTTTAACTTAACATGACCTATAGTCGAAACTAGTCGTTAAAATATTTTAAAGTTTTTAATTATGTTAAAGGGTGCTACAAGATTTATAAATTACTATTTAGCTATTCTATAGACAGATTTACTTCAAAACTGTCAGTATTGGTTGAATGGAAAGCGTTGATTGTTATTTATAAGGAATTCTGACAGCAGTGAATCTCACTTAGGATCTACAATAATTTCAACTGCGAAAATTATAAATATAATTCTTATTATTGTCACAAACAGTTATTGAAACTCATGAGTCAAGGTTCTTCCAACAATAAGATTATCTTGAAACTGTCAACATGTGTTGAATGTGAAATAGATGTTATTTAAAAAAGGATTGCTGTCAGCTTGAAATGAATTTCACTGTAATGGAGACTACTAAGATAGTAGATTGTTGTAAAGAATAGAATAGAATAGAATAGAATGACTGCCTTTATTTTATACCTGGGAGGGCGAAGTTAGGGCGCAGTCGGCCCTCTCTTACACTTAACTATACTGTTATAAGATAGACTACTGCTGAGATCTTATCGAGAAAAATCCGAATGACAAAATTGTTCAAACATTATGCAATAGAATTTTTGTTTGATCATTTTTTGACAACACTAAAATTTAACAAAAAAAAGTCCATCTTCTAATCGATCAAAACATTGAGTCAATGCGAATTGCTAACTAGTGTCTGCTCCAAGTTTGTAAATTGAGGTAGAAACATTTAGATAAGAGTTGTTTTAGAGTTAACTTTACATAAATCTAGATTGGATTTCAGATATTCAAGATTAGGGTGTTAGAAAAATTGTCGAAAACAAGAAAATAAAAAAGGGAAGAAACTTGACAAAGTTTCAACAACAACAAGCAAGAACCGGTTTTGAAATAAGTTTATAATGACAATGTAAATAACAGAAGAGAACTGTAGTGAAATTCACTTATACTGTCCCATTCCTCATAGAATACATCACTGTTTCCCATCCAACTAATGCTGTATGTTTTGCATATAGGCAACATTACTATTAACTGTTCTATAGTGAAAACTGTCAGCATTATTTCAATTGGAAGCAATAATTATTATTCAACGAAAATCCAAATTAAATGCAGTAAATTTCCATCTATCTGTTTGTTGTCAATATTTGCAGTAGAAGAAGTCTTCGGGTGATTTACAGGATTCAATTTGGATTTTCGTTTAATAATAATGATTAATTCATCAGCATTTGAATAATTGCAATATCTCTGTAATTTACATCTCTTAATTGGAAGCGTTGATATTATTTATAAGGAATGCAGACAGTCTGAAGTGGTATTACTGTTGTAGGTTGATTTTTTACAAACCCAAAATCTGAAGATGTGTAGTTCTAGCTGATTCAAGTATTAACCCAAACATAATACTGTTGAATTGTAGATGGTAACTGCGTAGGCCTAACTTGTAACCCAAACATAATACTGTTGAATATTGTAAATGGTAACTGTGTAACTTGAAGAGTACAGACTGACTAATAGGCCTACACAGCACACACAGCTCTATAGGTCAATGAGAGTGAATAGAAGAAGAGAATCTATTATTAATCGATGATCTCTGTTCTTGACATTTGCAATTTATCAAATAATAGTTTCCCGAACTATTGACGTAGTGTATGACTGTAAGACTGCAGGCTATACGGCACACACCAGTGAATAATTGATTCTTGACCTAGGCTTATCTTGTTACATTTTATTTATTTACAAAATGAGTTCAGTTTCTTTTATCTTGGCTTACTAATATTTGTTAGGTACTTTATCTTGCTACTATAAAGTAACCTGCATAGAATCTATAGTGAGGTCCACGTTACAATGGCAGTATTTGCTTAACAATGGTGTTGCTATCCATGTCTCATTCAAAAAACCAGAAAGCGCTATCCTTTCCTAGCTCCGCAAGGTAGCCAGATCGTTTTGTAACAATGTAGAAATATATTTAACCAACAAAATATTTAATCTAAGTTATGAAAATTATCTCAAGTTATTCAATTATTTAAAAATATATTTTCTTGAAAAATGGAGTATAATTGATAATATTAAACTAGAATGAACGGTTAAAGTTACATCAGATATACCGGCATCAGCTATACTCTGTATAAGGCAGTGGCTAGGCAAAGAATCGGCAACACTGTTCTCCTATCTTTCTTCACTGCCATTATAACGTGGACCTCACTGAAGAATAGATTTATAGATATAGACTGGTCAAAAAGTATAAGATATCATTTTTTCCCCTTAATAAAAATTGAGAAACTAAGTGATCCATAAAAAACCAACTTAGAGTCGGTGTAACCCGGATTAGATTTCCGATCATGTAAGGTCTGGGTTTACACTTTTTACTGAGGATGATTCCCACATGGGCTCCTGGCTTGTGCATGGGTAGCCTACTGAGACGGAATGATGATAAGCGATGGGCGACCTTACAGCTTAAAGCTGGGTTTTCGTTTGTGCGTAAATGCCGTCGTCGACCACGACCTAAATTATTATGTTCAATTATTTTTTAATGGGAGAGATTGAGTTTATACTTTTTTATACTTTTAAAAGGCAATATGTTCATATTATTAGAAATGTTTGATTATTGAATAATGAACACAACTAATGAAAAGTTGTTTGATCAGCTGTTTTGGCACACTTGAAATTTGGACAATATGAATGTCAACAATGCTTGTCCTTGTCGACTGCGAAACTTTACGCATAAACGAGAATACACCTTTAGGTGGATGACTAATTGTTTATTTAACCTTATTAAAAGTACATTTATTTAATATTGATGCCGTTTTTTGCTAATGATGCCTACATTAGCCACAAGACTTGTGCTTTGATAATGAGTTGAAACAAGTAGTTTGAGACGATATAAGATACGGTACGGTAAGGTAGCACACGATGAGATGGACCCTGGTTGCCATTTGAAACAATGAAAGCCAGGTACCATCTCGTGATGCACCACCAATAGCAGAATGAAGTCAAGACTTTCCAAACCAAAAGATACACCAATACATCAGTATAGAATTCTCACTCACAGTTCATGAAACAAGAGTTGATAATTATTATAAGGAGTACTGATTCTAGACCTATATGAACAATAATTTAAGTTTGGACACTAGAGAAACCAGAAATTAGAAACAGAACAATCTTATCAAATTTAAAGATATCAGAGGTCAAAATGCCGTATATTCTATTTATATGATACATTACTAATTCTCCAGTAGTCTAATTCGTTTGTATTTGACATTTCAAATCTATGTAGATAATAAGTACTTATGAATATATACTGGGCCCGTTCTGTGTACATGGAATGTGGTAAATTGTCCGATTCACAATTTACCAAGTAAAAAGTTCCACGTTCCATGGGAGGAATTTTGACAGATTCTGTTCCAGTTCCAACTTTCTGCCCCACAGTCGAAGTGTGGTAAATTGTCCGACCAAGGAGGATAAAGTATGGTTCCAACTATCTGAGCTCACATTGGTCGATTATTGTAGTATGCTTGCTTCTCTGCGCATGCGCTGATAGTTTGTTTAGCATAGCATAGAATACATACCGTAGAATGGGTTGAATAGGGACAGTTTTTCACACTTTTTTCTCATAACTTACACAAAAATTATTTTATTCTGTGTGTGATCCACTTATGGCTTTCACTCCTGGTATAGGTATCTCTTGGATTAAAAAATTTTTCTTGCATCCACCCTCTTTTTCATTATTATTTTTTTTATTGCTGCCCCTATTCACCCCAATGGTGGGGTCAATGGGGACGCAAGTGTGTATAGCATGTACGTTTTTTTTAGACCTATTATGGGGTGGATAGGGACACAAAGGACCTTATTAAGAATAGAATAAAATATTTTTAAATATATATTTAATAAAAATAAACTAAGAAAATACATTTGAAGTTAAAAAATATTCGATAAAAAATGAAATCCATAATCAAGTCATTAGAAGCTACAGAGTATCAGCCCTTCATTGAAAAAATATCTTCCTCTCTTACTAGAGGGGTCTTTCAGAATTTTTAAAACTTGCTCCTTTTTGAATTCGCAGACATCTGGAAAAATATAAACATTTTGCATTTTCACGGAATCTTTTTGTCGAAGGAATGATCCCATGAACTTATCACCTGAAACTTTTTCTTCAACCTTCCCAATAAATACTTTCACCCCTGTGCCATATTGAAATTTAACTCGCACCCAATTTCCTTCTCCTCCTCAAAAACGTTGACTACTTCAAGATAAGTCTTTAAACTTCTATAAAACCAGCAGCGAACACCAGTTTTAGGCAGTGTCCCTATTCACCCCACCTCAACATCCAGATGGTCAAGATTAAAAAAAAATCTAGAGTAAATTTTATTCAGTTGAAGCTTACATATTTAATGTGTTATTACTTATTAGAATCAGTAGAATTCATAGAAAAATACTTCAAGCTTACTAAAAAAAGTCCAAATGTCCATACAAAACTTTTCAGGTTACGTTTCTATCTGTTCAAAGAAGCAACAAGAAGCACAGCTGCCGACAGCATAGAAATCAAGTTGAATAGATGATTTTTATATTAATGTGTACAGAAAAATCCCCTCTATCAGAATAAATTAGGTAGAGCTATAAAAATTTAATAAGAAAGGAGTTATTGAAAAATTTTCAATACTCCCAGTTTTTGTCCCTATTCACCCCTGCGTCCCTATTCATCCCCTTTTACGGTAACCAACAATATGATGTTTGATAACCATTCAGTAAATGAATTTTTCTCGATAGAAAATTTGAATACACAATGTGTACAGAGAGTAAAATTTGAGAGTAATGGAATAAAATAAATTTACACTTTTCTGGACGGTAGGTTTGTAAAACAGCCTTTCTTTATTCACGCAGCTAGTAAACGACACATTTTAGTGTAAATCAACTTCATATGTGCGCGCCAAAAGCTTGAACCAACGATTTTGAAATGGCGTTCCATGAGGACATTTTGCACTAGTCACGTGATGGAACAATTTACGATTGGAACTGGAACAATTTACTGTACACAGAACGTACAGACTATGAATCACAGGCTTATAACTTAAAACATAAGGAAGCTTAATGTTCGGAAACAAAACTCTGGTTACCGTACTTATTTCTAGAATTTGGCTAGATACTATACTATGCTTCTCTTAGAACCCGTCAGCATTGCTTAAATGTATATGCGGGCGAGATCGGCAAACGCCACCCCCCCCCCCACCAAGAAGTATCCCGTCTAATTGTTTACTCCAGTGTTACACCCCTTCCTTGAGCGATCGCCTAACTATAGTGTCTCCGCTGTGATGCGATTAGGCAATTCGCACCACAGTGTTACAGTGACATAATAAATAATTATTTATTTACTAGGGGTCCCAAGAGTAAATTGCAATTTGAAAATTATTTTTGTTTCATAAACTGGTTTATGTTTCCAGTTGCAGAGATAGTTTTTAAAGGCCGACTTGAAAATTCCCTTTGCATGGGAAAATTCCTTCACCAATTTATTTTTCAAGATCTAAGGACTCAGCTATTTAATGTTTGATGGAAATCATCGCTAGACCACTCAGACGTTCCTGGGACATTGTTGATCTTGAATATGTCTTTATTATCTTGAGTTTGGAAAAGCTTCTTTCTCCACTCGCAACTATATCACTGCTAGAGTCAATAAAATCCTTAGAGCAACACTTACTTTAGGCGCGATGCCATGATCAAATTAATTTATAATTTTTAATGTTTCTTTTGGAGAACTGTTAGGCTTTATAATTGTTAATAGAACTTTCAGTTCGTCTCTTAAATCCGTGTTAATGATATCTTTGGAATCATTGAAACTTAGGGCATCACACAATTTTGAACATTTGTCTGAACTCATATTAGGAGGCATGTCTTTAACTTTGCTTATATCGTACAAAAACTCAAAAAATTAATATATAAATAATTCTACTATTCACATTTAATATTATGAATTTATTTGTTTTTTTTTTAAATTTTCCGTTCCTTAAAATCTGCCGCCCTGGGCGGCCGCCCGGTCCGCCCACCCCTGCTTATAAATATTGATGTTGTTTGTACAGGAATGCTGATAGGCCTAGTTCTATGTTAAGATCACATTAGTCTAGTCATAATGTGAATCTAATAATCTATTCTACATTAAACAACTCTATTACAAGACTAGTATTAGTATTACAAGACCAATACTCCCTTAACAAGAAAAAAATAAATTCTAAAATTGACTTTAATTAAAATATATAGCTTTAGAATAATTGCGTCCAAGGCACAAATTGCAAATAGGGCCGACAAACATAAAGAAAATATTTGCTGCATATAAAGCGGACATGGTAGGCTATTTTTATCAATAAATTAATTGGACCTACCTATCTAATACATGTACCTTACATGGTAATACAATTTACAAAATAAAGCTAGATTTAAGAAAACAGTTTGAGAAAAAACTTTGGCAATTGATATTATGAAATTAATCAATTCAAATTATTCTAATAGACATACTACAAACAGATTTTAATTGTAGGCTGAATAAATTTTAATCCAATGAAAATCTGCCAGGTGCTAGTTTTTGGATCAACCTCTAACTTGTCAGTGGTTTCAAAAAGTAGAATAATAAAATAAACATAAATTCTGGCAATTGTTAATAAATCCTATGAAACAATTCAAATATTAGCAACTTTGATATGTATTGAGATATTCCAAAAATATGCTTAAAGTAAACTTTGAGGTTTGAAAGAGTTCAACTTATTAATTTATTCTGTAGTCATTTTGAAACATTAGAGTTGAAAAGAATTTCTTTATAAACTACTCGTAACTTTCAAATAAGTAAAAATTAATTCACAAGAGGTCCAATATTACAGTAGAGCATGATAGAACTTGACAATTTATAAAATTGTAATTTTCAAAACAGTGGCCTAGAAAAATGACAAAATACAACCGAAATTAATTATGCTATACTTACCAGATTTAGTATGCTAATTGAATTGTCGTCAATATAAGAGATTATAAGGCATTCCACATTTATTTAGGATTATAACACTATAAAATTTATGTCAAACTTATTATTCAAGTTCAAAGAATCAAGAGACAGACAGTGCAAAACTGTACCTGTTCAAAATTCACTACTTGTTTATCACCACAAATAAGACGTTTTGTCGGAAAATAAAACTGTATTATAATGGCCAAAGCAAATAATTTTGTAATAAAATAAATAAACACAAGATTTCACGTCTAAAATGGATTAAACAAAGAAAATTCACATTTTCATCAACCGAATAAATACGCATTTATCTCGTAGTTCAGGCCAATCCAATGCCTTGCGAATGCAGAGCAGAGTGCAGACTGAAGTCACGTCCACTCACAATCTCACAAATCCAATGCCTTATAAATATGTGTGTATTGTGAATATTGGAACTGCCAAACTGGGAGACCGACAATCTGAGACTACGCCAGACTGGGTCGTTTTAACGTCCCAATTATTGCTGGGCTCACACTGTGTGACCTTAGCAAGGCATTTGCACCCTGGACCATGCTACTCTTTTGGCCAAGCTCACTTTCTGCGGAATTGGTGACAGCCCACTGATGCTTCTCCGTTCCTACCTGGAAGGACGTGAGCAGATAGTGCTGGTAGCCCAGTCAATGAAGGTCCAAAAAAGCAGTTTCGATCCGAAAATTAAATAAAAGCTGAATTTCCCACCATCGATAGAACCCTCCCAGAGGGTCATTCTCCCAAAAGTCCCAAAAAATCCCCTTGGAGCTTTCCGCCCCAACCCCCCAAAACATGAAAAATGCAGGTAAACACGGGAAATCAATTATCTCTGTAACCATTGATCGGAAATAGTTCTATTATACGCCATTCGATTTGTTGCATTATGGACTACAATATTAGTTATACTCATTTTTTCAATAAAATCAACAGTTTTCTTGATAAAATAATATATATGTAAAAATTTAGGGGGGTTTGTGATTTGATGTTTTTGTTTTCTTCGATTAACTTCGAAACAAGTAGTTTTGAAGGAAAATGAGCCAAATAATTAATGTAGCCACTGTCATTGCAAATCCATTGATGTATATTGTTATGTATTTGCGATTCGATTTGACGCTGTGGAAGGGGAAACAGTCGACGCGGAACGGCGCGGCTGACTCTCTTAGCCATAGTAAACTGCAAACTGGAAATCAATTATCTCTGTAACCATTAATCGGGAAAAAATCTATCATATGTCATTCGATTCGTTACATTATGGACTAAAATATTAGTCATATTCATTTCCTCAATAAATCAAACAGTTTCCTTGATAAAATAATATATATGTAAAAATTTAGGGGTTTTTCTATTTGTTTTTTGTTTTCTCCGATTAACTTCGAAGCAAATAATCTAAAGAAAATTAGACAAATAATTAATGTAGCCACATTCATTGCGAATCCATTGATGTATATTGTTATTTATTTGCGATTCGATTTGACGCTGTGGAAGGGGAAACAGTTGACGCGGTACGGCGTGGCTGACTCTCTTCACCATAGTAAACAGTAAAATACAGTAGTAGGCCTACTGCTTTCTAAGTTGCATCTTATTCACACTATGGCGCTCGAAACAATCAATTTTGTCTATTGTTTTGACATGCGATGAAACTATTTTTTCACATTTTAATTCTCTAAAATCATGTTGTTGTTATATATGTGCTAAATCATGCATTCTATGACAGACAAAGATATTGTTTGCAACCGATAAAATATTCATACTATTACATAACATAATACATATTTAAAATATGTGTGTATGATCATAATTCTATGCTAAAATTTATCATAAGTTATGAATGTCAAAAACTGAGATAAATCATAGATTAGTCTACAATAGTGTTAACAGCGGCAATTTCCTGAAAAATCATAGCGTGTAGTGTTTGCTGTTTTCTACAGTTAATATTCTCCAAGCTGGGTTGATAATATACCTTCAGTTTAGCCAAATATATGTGACGGCTGAGGCATAAAAAAATTAATACATTGGGCTTATTGAGTTGAAACTTTCTATGATTCTCTCTGTAAAGTAGCTTATCTTCCGTTCTTACTAGTTGAATCTACATTATTTATACAGTCCAATATGAAAATTCAGTAGATTCTATAAATGAAAGCCATGCAAACATACAAATTAAGGAAGAGTAAGCATGCATAAAAGGTAGGAAAATCATGAAAGTGTTTCACATTTAACCACAAAGTACCCTACCGTATAAGATTAATTGAAAGATGATTCATCATCTTCTATTATTTTTGTTAACATATCGATTTTTCACCTCCACTCGCATCTTGTCATTCATTACACAAGGTTGGCAGAAGCGTTTCTTTATGTCGATTAATGTTGATTGAAATTGATTTTAATTAGGGCACCAAAAGAATAGATCATTTTCTATTTGAAGCATTCAAATTAAATCTATTGAACATGATTTCTTATGACTTAGCATTCACAGATTTAGTTGGGTGAAGCTATTTGAAAAATGTACCTGATTATCAATTTCATGGTTTTTATACCGTACCATTCTAGTTCATTGTGATCATTGAAGGGTTGAAGTGATGAGTTAGTTCAAGTGAATTCTAGTACACAAGTATATTGTGCTTATAATGGGCTCTTCTTTATTTTCTATCGATGTTTTGCTTCAGTAGGTAGAGAAAATTTAAAATGTTGGTTTTACATTTTATAAGCTTTATAAATAATATAAATTAATGGTAATATAAATTTGATAAGTCGCATCCAGTATTAAATTAATCGATGTTGATTTTCATTCTATCGCTTTGTATCAATGTTACTTGCACTGTTTGCAATTCATCACTATTCTCTCAAGAATTAGTTTTTTATGAATTTCATGATCTGAAAATTGAAATTCAAATGCTATTTGGATGACGTTCACATTCCACTGGTTTTTTTACAATAATTGTTACGTTGAAGAGTGAGGCAATTCAATCCATTTGGAAGTAAAAGGAAATCACAGTGCGATTTGAACAGTGGATAGTAACTTTGAAATTCAGTTGCTCAATTCATTTCGGCTTGATACTATCATTCTAATTATAGTTGATCAGAAATATGCATTGTTTATAATGTTCATATTTCAGTTTGACTAATCTTCTATCACAGTCTCGCTTTCATTCATAAACATGATAATCCTAAATACGTTGATTACCTTAAAGATGTAGCTTATCTTACGTCGAACAATGTACAATCAAACAATTTTCATAAAATTACTATTATGATGATCATTGGAATAATTTCTGCCTGTGATTGAGAAAAAGTCATTTTATGAGCCTTGAAATTCGTACCTAGAAAAATTCGCATTATTACTAGAAATTTTGTTATTTTTACTATTTATTATAGGTACTGTACATTGATTTTTGTGATTATAGAGATCAACTACTTTATTCTGAATCAGGATAAGGATAAATAGGGAAATTGTGAGATGGGGATAACATCCACAGTTATATAGCATAAATTTGAATGCTCTGATAATAATGATTGTGAACGGAGCTGCAATTCTGGCTTGGTATTGCCTCTTCATGTTCAGTGAGAATAGAAAGCTTCAGAGTAATTCGTTCTCACTATATGTGATAATATTGGTAATATTTAGTAACATTTGTTAATATTTTAACCGAATGTGCAACAAATTAATCTACTTTCAGCTTGAAAATTTACAACTTATTAGGAGTACAGTGTTACCATATAGTATCTCAGGTAGGCCCACCCTTTTATTTTTTTTGTTCACGTGATATGATGATATACATTCCATTATCAAGTGTTTAAATTATAAAGAGTGATGAAACAAGATAAAACACAAGAAAAGCTATGAAAAGAAATTTTGAATCTTCATTTTTCACAAAATAAGGATAAGATGAAGGAGTCGGACACATAATATATCATGAAACTTCGTTGAAAAACATCAATATCTGAAACTAGAGTTATCAAATTGTGTTACCTCTGACTGCTATGGAGAAGGCACACTTCAAATTAATATAATAAATTCTGTGAGCAAACAAAGATTTTTATCATGAGCATGGTTAAATCAAGAAAATTGTAATATTTTTTTTGAGTATTGAAAAGTGAAAATCTGTATACAGCGCATGTCAAAACAATAGGCAAAATTAATTTTTTCGAGCGCCATAGTGTAAATAAGATGCAATGTAGACAGCAGTATTATTCTGTTTACTATGGTGAAGGGAGTCAGCCACGTCGGCTGTTTCCCCTTCCACAGCGTCAACTTGAATCGCAAATACATAACAATATACATCAATGGATTCGCAATGAATGTGGCTACAATAATTATTCGTCACATTGTTCTTTAAAATTACTTGCTTCGAAGCTAATCGGAGAAAACAAAAAAATCAAATCGAAAAACCCCTAAATTTTTACATTATATCATTTTATCAAGGAAACTGTTCGATTTATTGAGGAAATGAATCCGACTAATATTGTAGTCCTCAATTTAACGAATCGAATGACATATGATAGATTTTTTCCTGATTAATGGTTACAGAGATAATTGATTTCCAGTTTGCTGTTTACTATGGCTAAGCGAATCAGCCGCGCCGTTCCGCGTCGACTGTTTCCCCTTCCACGGCGTCAAATCAAATCGGAAATACATAACAATATACATCAATGGATTCGCAATGACAGTGGCTACATTAATTATTTGGCTCATTTTCCTTCAAAACTACTTGTTTCGAAGTTAATCGAAGAAAACAAAAAAATCAAATCGCAAACCCCCTAAATTTTTACATATATATTATTTTATCAAGAAAACTGTTAATTTTATTGAAAAAATGAATAGAACTAATATTGTAGTCCATAGTGTAACGAATCGAATGGCATACAATAGAACTGTTTCCGATCAATGGGTACATAGATAATTGATTTTCCGTGATTACCTGAATTTTTCAACTTTGAGGGGGGCTAGGGGGGAAAGCTCCAAGGGGATTTCTTGGGACTTTTGGGAGAATGACCCTCTGGGAGGGTTCTATCGATGGTAAAAGGTGCAGCTTTTATTTAATTTTCGGATCGAAAAAACCTTTATTGACTGGGCTATGGTGAAAGGTGTGAGGTCTCATCGTCTCAAGTCAGATCAGTGAGCTGTTGGTTCCCCAGGGCTCTGTACTGGGGCCTCTCCTGTTTCTCATCATGATTAATGATGTTGCCCTTTTCAGAGACAGGACTGTGGTGTGTTATTCTGATGACACCTCAATGCTGGATATCAGTGGTGACATGACTGACTTGGGCAGAAAGATGTGTGCTTCTGAGAGGGCTGTTGCGGACTGGTTTTGGGCAAATCTCTTCCTTCTCATTAGTGAGAAGACCCAAAGAATTGTGTTTGGCCTCAGGAATGGAGTACTATATGATTTCCCTGCAGTGAAGCTCTTTGGCTTTGCTCTGGACCGTAAGCTTTCCTGGGGCGGGCACATTCAGGTAGTCTGTGGCAGGGTGCTGTTTTTGCTCAGGAGCCTGAGAAGATAATTGTGTACCAGAGGACAATCTCCGCATGTGTTACTTTGCCTTTTTTCAAAGTGTGATGGCATATGAGATCACCTTGTGGGGTGATGCCTCTGAGGTAAAAGATATACTGCTGGTGCAGAAGAAGGCCATCCGGATTCTTTATGGGCAGAAATTTTAGCACATTGTAAGCCTCTTTTTTGTGAGTGAAAAGATTCTCTGTGTATTCAATTTTTACATTTACCTGTCAGCTATAAAGGCATTCCACAGTGTCTGTACTTTGCCTACCAGGGGTGATGTGCATGATCTTGGCACCAGAGGCAGGCTGAGGCTGGACCTGCCATATTGTAGATTGGGGAGGACCCAGAGCAGCCTCATCTACCAGCCAGCTAAAATTTTGAACAAGCTGCCAGTTTCAGCCAGGACTCTGCCAGAGACAGTCTTGAAGAGAAACTTATTATTATTATTATTATTATTATTATTATTATTATTATTTTAAAGTATTTTTTTTTTAAATTTCTTTATACATTTTTGAAGTATTATGATAGAAGTTTGATGGTTTTCATTTTTATGATATGAATTTGATTCAAAGACGAAATAAGAACCTAATATAATATTCTGGAGAGCCTCTTGAATGAGACGAATTATTTTTTCAATTCAAAAAGTGACTGATAAAGCTACTACCGAACTACTAAATTCGAAACTCAAATGCCTCAACCACACTGCTAGAAAGTTGATGAGAACTGTTGTGTGGTACTTTTTTATTTCAAATCAATTAGTTACAAGGTATACAACAATTGGTGATGATTCTGTACATGAAGTCAGTCTTTCAATTAATAAATGTTGAATGAGTGGAAATTGCATTTATTCAATTGCTAATCGATGAATAAAATTATTAATTCAACGAAACTCCAAAGTTGAATATGCCAGAATTTCCATCTAGCTTTCAACCCTGTTGTCAGTATTTTGCAGTAGCAGAAGTCTTTGGGGTGGTTTATAGCATTTTATAGCATTCCACTTTAGATTTTCGTTTAATTTTTTTTGTTCCCCTCTTGACTACAGACTCAGGGACGAGTCTTTCAGCGGGATGGGTGATATGTCACCTGGTCATATGGGACATATATATGAATCATATATTTATCTCATATTGATCAGGATTTTAGAGTTTCAATTTAGAAAAGTTTAATGAACAGTGTTTTTGTCTTTGAACAATTTTTGTCATCGACAGAAAGATTGTTTATTTCATTTGTTGTCAAAATTATTGTAGCTTCTCTTTTTGTTTTTAATAACAAACGTGCTGCTTGTGCGACTGATAGAAATATGTATTTAAAATGTCTTCATGTTTGGCATTGACTGAGTTATATTTAATACCCAAAATTTTACTTTTGGAGTGTGGTCAGTGTGTGAGTTCGTTCGTTAGGACTGTGAGTAAGTCCGGCTGTTCTGGTGAAGGGGATAGATTTTGTTCTTGTTTTATAATACAGTTTTCCTGTCACAGTTCGGGCAGTTTAAAGAGAATTGTATTATTGAATAGGAAGGGATCTGAACCCACTTCATTAGATCAGTTTTTTTTATTTTTAATTAATAATTAACGTCGCGTTTCAACCAGTGGATGCCAAATTGGGAAGCCATTTTCATAAAGGTAGGTGACTACTCAGTCATTGTTTTAAATTTTTCATAACCACAACAAATGAATCTTCACTAGCAGCAAAGCGAGTAGCCCTTGAAATATTCATCTGTTTATTATTATTTCGTTATTTCTAATTATAATTCTAATTTTGTACAAATAATTTATTGTTTGTTTTAAATATCAAAAACCTGTACGATCTTTTCTTGTTTTTCATTTTCCCACCCTTACATATTCAGTGAAGGCACATTTTGCTTACATATTTGGTGGAGGCTTCTCCCGCCATCCATATCGTGCTTACATATTTGGTGGAGGCGCCGGATATCGATCCCGGTACCTCTCGCTGAAATACTTATTTCTCATACATTTTTTATTGGTTTTTTTTGTTTAGTGATACTGTGGTCGTGTTTTTTTCACATTCTTATTTAAATTGAATTTGATTTTTCACCTTTGAATTTATTTTCTTGAATTTGAGATTTGTTGTTTAAAGTTAGCTGTAGAGTTTTATGATTGCATAATGGAAAGTTTAGTAGTTTGATTTTGAAAGTTGTTTTTTTATACAGTAGAATTTATTATAATTGTAAATTATCCTTTCCTAAAAATTTTCCTTGAATTAGATTTGAAATTTCTTATACTCATTCATATTCCTATAAGTAGTAGTTCTCATATTACATCTTCTCGACTTTGGACTTTGCGGGAGTATGTGGACTTCACCTCGAGGACTTCGGGACATCGCGGGATTTCATGGACTCAAGCACTCAAGGACTTCGTGGGATTTTGAGGACTTCACGGGCTTCTTCGAGATGACTTCAGCTTCAGCGCAAGGCGACTTGTAAATTGTCACTACACTCTACGCGATCGATTTTCCTGAAGATCTGGAGGATATTATGCAAGCAGAGACGTTTGGCTGTTAACACAAGCAGGGCCTGAATTTTCAACACGTAGTATGCTGTACACTACTCAACAACGGAGAGGACATCAGGCGCGCTAATCAGAGCTTCCGTATAACGAAGAACAAACTTCATCTTCTGTGGAAATCATAACAGATGAATTTCGATGCTGGGAGATTTCATTATTTTGGCGGCTCGATTGGATGGCAGTTGGATGAATTACTATCCAGTGACTACTTAACTACGGTACCGTAGCCTATTACCGGTTGGACACACACATGCTACTACTTGCGAGCTGAGCTGCGAGAGATTTCTTCGACAGTTGAGAGACGGCTCGACTTCAACCTTGGATACCTTACGATCGTCATCTTATCTTTGGTGCATGGTTCAATTTGTACCTGTGGCTGGAGGTCTGAAGGAGTTGAGGAAACTATAATGATCATCAACGAACAGCGGACATACAAGAATCGGACAAATATGGGAGGACTTCACATACAAGGACGACTACCAGTTCATCGCTCAGAAGATTGAAATATCATCTACATCTTTGAGAACTACTTTAACCTATCTACATTCCAGAACCCCTAAAATTTGAATTGTATTTGTTGAAAAGATAATTTATTTAGAGAACTATTATTTGTGCAGCATAGTTTCATTTTGAATGTTTGTAATTTAGTTTGAGTAACCTACCTTTCTATGTAAATGTTTGATTCCAATGTATAGTAGCATTATCAAGTCAATCAGGCACACGTTTGTTCCCGGAGTATATTATTTTGTTTAATTTTTTTTGTTCCCCTCTTGACTACAGACTCAGGGACGAGTCTTTCAGCGGGATGGGTGATATGTCACCTGGTCATATGGGACATATATATGAATCATATATTTATCTCATATTGATCAGGATTTTAGAGTTTCAATTTAGAAAAGTTTAATGAACAGTGTTTTTGTCTTTGAACAATTTTTGTCATCGACAGAAAGATTGTTTATTTCATTTGTTGTCAAAATTATTGTAGCTTCTCTTTTTGTTTTTAATAACAAACGTGCCGCTTGTGCGACTGATAGAAATATGTATTTAAAATGTCTTCATGTTTGGCATTGACTGAGTTATATTTAATACCCAAAATTTTACTTTTGGAGTGTGGTCAGTGTGTGAGTTCGTTCGTTAGGACTGTGAGTAAGTCCGGCTGTTCTGGTGAAGGGGATAGATTTTGTTCTTGTTTTATAATACAGTTTTCCTGTCACAGTTCGGGCAGTTTAAAGAGAATTGTATTATTGAATAGGAAGGGATCTGAACCCACTTCATTAGATCAGTTTTTTTTATTTTTAATTAATAATTAACGTCGCGTTTCAACCAGTGGATGCCAAATTGGGAAGCCATTTTCATAAAGGTAGGTGACTACTCAGTCATTGTTTTAAATTTTTCATAACCACAACAAATGAATCTTCACTAGCAGCAAAGCGAGTAGCCCTTGAAATATTCATCTGTTTATTATTATTTCGTTATTTCTAATTATAATTCTAATTTTGTACAAATAATTTATTGTTTGTTTTAAATATCAAAAACCTGTACGATCTTTTCTTGTTTTTCATTTTCCCACCCTTACATATTCAGTGAAGGCACATTTTGCTTACATATTTGGTGGAGGCTTCTCCCGCCGTCCATATCGTGCTTACACAATTAGTAAGTAATAAAGACAATAGTAGCCTTAATGGTAGTCTTGTATCAGTTTTATCATTTTTGCTACTTTGTCATCACAACTTTTTCAATCCAAATATATATATATTAAAATCTCTAGTACTTAGTAGATTTCTTTGTATCGAATATATATTTTTATCTCAGGGTGCAAGATTCGGCACCTGACGGAATAGGTAGAGCCATTCATCTAGTGAATTAGAGCTATGATAAACTATCGCAAATTATATTGCAAAAATTAAATATCATATGCATATGTTTTAATAGCCTAGATTTTATACTTCTTTGATTCAATAGAAATTTCTGAAATATTGATCTATATTTTTCTTTCAATAAAATACCTTTAATACTAATTTTACTTGCGCAAGTATTACTCTTATTAATTTCTTAATTTATAATAAAAACCCTTTCGGCGAGCTAGCTTTGATCATCAGATTAATTCGAAGCACTAGGGCGCCCATCACTAATTCAAATTTATCACTCACGTGTCGAAAATCTTCTTGTAAGCCGCCGATGTCGATCCAACTCCATGTGGTCCGGGAATATGGTAGCCGGAATCGTCTCCTCCAAGGGGTTATAAATTTATTTAAAAAATGAAAATGACTTCTGCTTCACAATAGCATCACGAAGTCTTTTAAGAAATTTAATAATTGATTTAACTTTAACTTTTACAAAATCATTAGTAAGGTACTACGCTCTAAAATATTTGGGGTCCTCTTATGGTGGCATTTGGCTGGCGAGTGCTGGTTCTCCTTTCTCAAGTTTTACCGATCCTATTTCCGACTTTCAAATTAGCATAAAATTTAAATATCTTAGTCCTCCGCCATTTAGGTTCAAATAGATCTTACAAAAAATACCAAAATATTACTTAGATTGTATGATTAATAATTTCTTTGCTTTCGAGCCATATCGATAACATAGACTATATAACAATTCAACATAGATTCCGAACATTTATAGAAATATATATAAATATTTTTGAATTGGCCTACAATTGCCGCCTATTAACTGCCGTTTTACTATTGGTGCATGCAAATTTTATTCGGTATTCATGCGCCTGGTACCTCTTATTTCCTGAATACATTAAATTATTTTTATTTGGTTTTTTATTTATGCTCTTTACATGCTAGCTAATATTCTATACATTAATATTAATTCCATGCTACTTAATAATTAGCCACGTGATCAGGTGTTTTTTCACATTGCACACCATCTGATTGCAATAAAGCTCTGCCAAGGGGTTTTGGTCAGATTCTACGTTTCTCGGTTTGATCGATCTCTAGGTCACCGATCCGTGAATACATGTACATAACCTCAATCTTCAAATATTTTATATAATAATCTATTTATGAGCAATAAAATTCCTTCAAATCCTTTTTAGGTTTTTGTACCATTTAGCCAGAACATGCTGATGCTATCTAATCTTAGTTATTATCTATTTGGCGATATTAGCCAGTTACTTTATTTTCAGACCTATTACTGTTTCTGTTAGGGCCTTTTATCTACCCAGATTTAATACTTTACACGCGCCCCTGGGTTTGAATTCAAAATATTTGAGAATCACAATGTTTTTAATGAAAACCCACCCTTCAATACATCGATATACACTATACTTTATTTATAAATTATACTCTCATACTTCTATCACAGTTCGCAGACATATTTGCTGCATCTCCTTTATACCTTTATCAAATACAATAACAAATTCTCCTCCTCAACACACATAAAATATCATAAATATAAACTTCTAAACGCACTCCTCCTGACAACACTTAAAACATAGTAATTTTTAAATTCGCCGCTTGCAGGGCCGCCAACCTAACTACACACATTTCATAATTCTCATAAATGATTCCTTTTAGACAATAATTTCGATTCACAAAACTTCTGGGCTTATATCTTATAGTATTTCTTAGGTCTTAATATAAATAATTTTTTATACATCAGGTACAATATTTTTCCTTTGCTAATGGCTCTTTGGTTTTTTGGTAGCTTGTATTCACTTTAGGTCTTTTCAGGTAACAAACGTGGCATAATTAAAAGTAATAAATATAAAACATATAAATAAATATACCGACATTAATAAATATGATAAATAACAATAATAAATAACAATGATAAATAACAATTTTTGGGGTAACTATACTTTTTCATAATCATATGTTTGCAGGCATTACATATTTGATTCAGGTGGCCTTGCCCAGCTGGTCACTGATTCTACAGAATTTGCTGTCGAATTTCATAATTAACCTAACTGCTGCATTTTTTTCTCTTTAAAGGTAATTTACAAATTTTAAATATACTATCCCCGCTTGTGTCCTTTTTTAGTGGATGTAGCTAATTTAATTACACATTTAAAAATTGTTCTTTTTCTTATTGCAGGCTTCTAACGGTTGGAAGGAATTAAAACACTGGATTGTTGCCATGCGGTTCTATGCCAAGATTAAATTTATTAAGGAAGGTTAGTAATCAGTTTGATAATAATGTTTTCCTTGACTTCTTATCATATTTATTTCAAATTCGATGATATTTCATGTAGAATTGTTGTGATTTTTCCCGTATCTTGGTTTTTTGCTTGTAGCTATACTGCTGTAGGCCGTTCGGTTATCTGCTATCCGTTGGTGAGGCTGTCCTAATTGATAATTTATCTTCATGAATATAAAACCCCGGTATCTGGTATACTTTTCTAAACAAATCCTTACTTCTTTTATAATAATTCCTTTTAATCCATTCTTTTTCCAATCATCCTGCACTCTTAACTCATCATTCCTTTCATTTTCATTTAATACTCTTGATCTCGTTTCATTATAAATTAGTAGGCTCACAACAATAACTATTTCTATAATATTAACTTTCCATTCATCAATAGTAGATTCATTTAACAACAACAATACAATATTTTTCCTCTTATCCACAACACAGTCTTTTATTAATATCACAGCCATAAACAACATTAAACACCATATGCAAACATTTATCATCTTTTCTATAGCATAATCTCTTATCATATAGTTGTCAGGTACTTCCATTTTATTAATATAATTCCTTGTTTCTCTCACTCTTCTTAGACACTTTCCATTCTTAATTAGTTCCCACAAATAATCCAATTTATTGTCCGCGCATGAATCGATAGTAGTCCTTTTAATAGCTTCGGTTCTGTCCCATTTATTTGATCCGTTTTTCCGGTCACATCGCTGATTTGCCCTCTTGAAGCGAATGTGCCGCGGATGCACGCCGTCGGTCCGCTCCTGTCCTCCTCGGTGTCGGTCCGGTGTTCTTCTTTGCCTCTTGTAGCGTGCATGCGGCCTCCATCGGCGCGCGCGGTTCCTCCGTTTCTTCCGCCTTCGGGCCTTGCGGTGCATGTTTCTCTTTCTATCCTGTATGCTGTCCTCTCTGTCCTGATGTCGGCCGGGTGTCCTCGGGCGCTTCCGTCTCCGGGCCTTACGATGCATGCTCTTACGGTCCTGTATGCTGTCCTCCTCGTCCTGATACCGGTCGGGTGTCCTCGGGCGCCTCTGTCTCCGGGCCTTGTGGTGGTCGCTCCTCTTGTCCTGGATGCCGTCCTCTCGTTCTTCCATGGGGTCCTTGGTTTGCCGTGTGGTGGAATGATGCGCGGGTGTAGGCTCTGTGTGCGGATGCATGGTGGTGGTCAAAACAGGTAGTATAGTGGCGGTCTCCTCCTGGTGACTGTTTATTTTTGGCAGTGGTGGGATTTCAGCATTATTATAGTGTATCGGTTCTTGTTGTAGGGTTGTGGCCGGTAGTGATTCTTCGGTGGCGGGTTGCTCTTCGGCGGAGAACAGGATACTTAGTAGGGATTGATGCTTGCGGCTGGTTTTTGGTGGTGGTTTATCTGGTATTGGCTTTTGTTCTTCTAATAATATTTCCGGTAAATCATTTCTAAAGGTGGTGTATGATGTTGAAATATCTGGATTTTCTTTGT
This sequence comes from Nilaparvata lugens, assembly GCF_014356525.2. Taxonomy (NCBI): domain Eukaryota; kingdom Metazoa; phylum Arthropoda; class Insecta; order Hemiptera; family Delphacidae; genus Nilaparvata; species Nilaparvata lugens. The sequence continues at coordinate 19,742,620 of NC_052516.1, forward strand.
TTGTTTCTTTGGAGCTTGTAGGTGTTATATCGGGGGTATCATATAGTCCTGGTTTATTAGCTGTAGTTTTCTGTATATCTGGTGGCGGGTCGTTGGGTGCTGGGTTCCGGGCTTTTTGTTGATTCAATCCTATTGCATGTGCTAATGTATAATTTGTGCTTACTTGTTGAGGTGGCGGTTTATAATTTCTGTTGTATTGTTCTGTGTGTGATTATTATTTGAGTTTAATCGATCACGGCCATCATAGTGATTCTTACGGTTGCTCTGTTGGGCATAGTGGTTGGTTGTGCGATTTTGAAATTTTTCATTATTCCAGTTACCATTTTGCCTGTGCTCATAGCGACGTTCAAATTGAGGAGCAGATCGGTAGCGATCATATGATACCGGTTCATAATTTTGGCTGTTATACTGATTAAATTTTGAGTTATGTAGATTTGGTGCGTATCTCTGGTCTGAACGGTGGTTTGATATTGCCATTGCAGACTGTATGCCATATAAATGATTTATCAGCTGCTTACAATCAGTAATGGGTTGTGTGGCGAGTGCCATTCTAACTTGATACGGTAGCTTCTTTAAAATAATACTTGCTAATGCCGATTCATTAATGGGCTCGCTCAATTGAGAATTTTTAAACTGTAGGGCAGTGACGAAAGTGGTACATGCACCGTCTAAGTTAGGGTTGAAATCGCATGATATGATGTCCGCTAGCACGTCCAACTGTTTACTTCTGCTCCAATACTGTTCCAGGAAGACAGCTACAAACTCATCCAATGATGTAAATTCATGGGCTCTACTCCGAAAGAACATCAGGGGTTCGCCAATCAATAAACTAGTCAAACGAAGACGCCAAAAATTCCAAGAGGTAGGTGCAAGAGTTTGTACTAATTTTATCTGATCAATGAATGGTTGAGGTTGCAAATGGCGATCAGTATTATCAAATTTTCCTAGTCCTTGTAATATACTATGTACGTTGAGGTTGTCTGTTTGAATCCCTTGAGGTCGTTGTTGAATATGATTTTCTAATGCTGATATTTTTTCCTGTGTTATCTGCCATTGACTATTATGTGTAATTTTATTTGCATTTATTTCTTGATTTAATTGAGTCAGAGTGGATTTTTGAATTAGTAGAGTTCCGTTTAAAGCTTTACAGGTTTCAGTATTTTGATTGATGCTACCTTGCAGTTGGTTCATTTTTGTGGACGTATTAATCTGTTTATTTTGTATTTCTTTAATACTGTTAATATTTTTGTCAACTGTAGTTGTTAAGTTTTGATTGGCAACGGTAATTTGTTTGTGGATTTCTTGGTGGCAATTGGCCTTAATGTTATTGGTTATATCCTGAATGGGTGTAGTGATTTGTATGGTTAGGTTATCTATCCTTTCATTGAGTTCACATGTAACCGTATCCAACCTTTCCGATAATCCTGCCGTAACTTTATCCTGATTTTCGTTTTGTAGAGTTATCATTGCTTTTAATTCTTCCCTATGATTCTCTACTTTAGTTTCAATATTATCCAACCGTTGTTCTACTGATTTTATAGCGCCTGCGGTCTCTTTCATGCCCTGTTCCACTGTTTGTTTATTTTCCTCTTTTACTGTAGCAATCTCTTTTTTAATCTCCTGCATCATATTATCCATTGTTTTTTGTAACATAATATTGAAAGTACTGCTAGTTTGTTCCATTATTACCTTTTGAAGCGGATCTAACTCTGTGATTGAAAATATACTTTGTTTGCTCAGGTGTGACTCGGCCTCCGGCGATGCGGGTTCTGCAGGCTGCTCCTCGCCCCCTTCAAAGTTGATCTCTACTATCCGTTGATTCAATGGTGTGTCAGCGGCGTCGATTCGAGTGGATGATAGAGGTTGCAGACCTGGTGGATCGAAGACTATCGACCCGACGCTTCCTGGTTCCCTTTCTCGTGGCATATTGGCATCTACCGTGGTGGGGTTTGATGTGCTTGGAGTCGACAAAGTGGGATCTGTGCAACCGCCGTACATATATGAAACTTCAGAGTTTGCGGGAGTGTGATTCATTATGTCAAATATGATAAATGCTAATTAAACAGTGATAAAAATGATAAGCGAAAATGCTTAAAAAAGAGACACAAACCGGGACTTACAGTGAAACAGTGATGTGTAAAGTGTTTGGATACTCATACAACAAGGTATTTATACTTAAGCTTTTTTATAATGCTCTAGCGCCCCCAATGTTTTGTTTTAATTTATTCTTGGCTAGTTTACAGGCTGAGACTTATTTTCCAACCGGCTTAAACACATAATATATTTTTGACTAAAAAGTAATAGCAGTTTAGGCTTATAAAATATAATCTCTCTCTATAAACATGTATTTTTTACAGTACTAATAATATAAAATTTTCTTTAAAACGTATAATTTCTCTTTATTTAAAGCTATTGATTCCCCAAAAAGTAATACAAATTTCCCTTCGCCAGTTTTCCTCAAACTCGTATAAGTTATCTATAATTTTCAATATGGTTATTGACTTAATTTCAAATAATTATTCAATGAGCTTGGCTCTCATCATCAGTCCCATGTTGGTACGGCATGTCTTTATGTCACGTTATTCTTTATATTTAAATAACGATTAGCCTCCTGCTTGGCATCAGTCGGTAAAGCATGAGATTTGATATAATTATATAATTAGGTCGTGGTTTTCTAATAGTATTCAGTCTTAAATCTTTCTAGGCCTAGGTATGGCTTCTCCTATAACTCTTGTAATTCAATAAAAAAAAAATATATATAAATATGATACTTATACAATAGTGTTGAGGAATAATAAATAAATTGCACACCATAAACGTTTCATACATATATTACACAAATAATGCAAAAAATAAATCGAGGCAAAAAATATATATAGAGCGATAAAAAATATAATATAAAAATAGAACGATAATTGAAATCAATAAAATATCACAGGCTAAACTTTATATTCTAGATTTATGGCACGAATCATTACCATGTGCCTTTATCTTAAAATCATATGCATTCTGTTGCATGTAGCTGCGATATGCGCTTGCTAATACTTGTCGACTTGGACAATTCAATTAAAAATGTGTGCTTTAAGATCAGCTTGATAAATTAGCCACTAATAATCCAAATATATATATATTAAAATCTCTAGTACTTAGTAGATTTCTTTGTATCGAATATATATTTTTATCTCAGGGTGCAAGATTCGGCACCTGACGGAATAGGTAGAGCCATTCATCTAGTGAATTAGAGCTATGATAAACTATCGAAAATTATATTGCAAAAATTAAATATCATATGCATATGTTTTAGTAGCCTAGATTTTATACTTCTTTGATTCAATAGAAATTTCTGAACTGTTGATCTATATTTTTCTTTCAATAAAATACCTTTAATACTAATTTTTACTTGCGCAAGTATTACTCTTATTAATTTCTTAATTTATAATAAAAACCCTTTCGGCGAGCTAGCTTTGATCATCAGATTAATTCGAAGCACTAGGGGGCCCATCACTAATTCAAATTTATCACTCACGTGTCGAAAATCTTCTTGTAAGCCGCCGATGTCGATCCAACTCCATGTGGTCCGGGAATATGGTAGCCGGAATCGTCTCCTCCAAGGGGTTATAAATTTATTTAAAAAAATGAAAATGACTTCTGCTTCACAATAGCATCACGAAGTCTTTTAAGAAATTTAATAATTTGATTTGACTTTAACTTTTACAAAATCATTAGTAAGGTACTATGCTCTAAAATATTTGGGGTCCTCTTATGGTGGCATTTGGCTGGCGAGTGCTGGTTCTCCTTTCTCAAGTTTTACCGATCCTATTTCCGACTTTCAAATTAGCATAAAATTTAAATATCTTAGTCCTCCGCCATTTAGGTTCAAATAGATCTTACAAAAAATACCAAAATATTACTTAGATTGTATGATTAATAATTTCTTTGCTTTCGAGCCATATCGATAACATAGACTATATAACAATTCAACATAGATTCTGAACATTTATAGAAATATATATAAATATTTTTGAATTGGCCTACAATTGCCGCCTATTAACTGCCGTTTTACTATTGGTGCATGCAAATTTTATTCGGTATTCATGCGCCTGGTACCTCTTATTTCCTGAATACATTAAATTATTTTTATTTGGTTTTTTATTTATGCTCTTTACATGCTAGCTAATATTCTATACATTAATATTAATTCCATGCTACTTAATAATTAGCCACGTGATCAGGTGTTTTTTCACATTGCACACCATCTGATTGCAATAAAGCTCTGCCAAGGGGTTTTGGTCAGATTCTATGTTTCTCGGTTTGATCGATCTCTAGGTCACCGATCCGTGAATACATGTACATAACCTCAATCTTCAAATATTTTATATAATAATCTATTTATGAGCAATAAAATTCCTTCAAATCCTTTTTAGGTTTTTGTACCATTTAGCCAGAACAAGCTGATGCTATCTAATCTTAGTTATTATCTATTTGGTGATATTAGCCAGTTACTTTATTTTCAGACCTATTACTGTTTCTGTTAGGGCCTTTTATCTACCCAGATTTAATACTTTACAATATGTAATATAACAAAGCCCATTCAATACAGTTAGTTATATTTAATACAGAAATGGCAAATGAAATTGCAATGGCAACAGTTCACATAGAATAAACATGAACAGTTTGATCTTCACCCTAGTAATAGGAAAATATTATTGTTCACTCAGAAATAACTTATTATTATAAGCAGAGCTTCAGTTATCATAATATTCTGATTGGATCAGAGATAAATATATGAAAAAATAATATCTTTGAATAAATTATATATTTTTATTACAATATTACATGAAGTAACATTACACATACTACGGTATGCAAGCTCTATGGGATTATCGAATACATAACATATAAATTATGAATTACATAAGTATAATATGATACTGAATAAGAGAAAATATAATACAGAATTCAACAAGAACGAACTTTGAATGTTTGAACATCAGAAAATTTTCCTCTCTTAAATTCTAACTGACAATAATATTAGTTGAGCATTAAGAAAATAATATGAAGGAAGTACTTGAGAAATTATCTAAAGTTACAACGACGGTACAATAGCCATGGAAGTGAAGTCTATCACACTATGAGAAACTTAAAACAAAGAAAAAAAATCTGGTGTGGCGCACTCACACAACCTTCCTTGCCGTTTTGAAAATTAATCACCTGACGCTAGTGTACACGCGCATCTCAAGTCTACTTATAACTTATAAACAAGGATCTGAGCCAGCTGGTGACAGGACAATAACGTTGGAGACATACGAGGTCTGCTATCTCTTCATAGTGAATCATTTAATAGAATCAACAGTTGCCAACAATTTGCAATTGGATGATCACATTTTCTCAAATTTTGAGCTTATTTTAAATTTTAGGTGAAAATGTTACTGAACATTACTTGTAGAGATTTTCATGCTCAATCTTTTCCACTTGAATTTTTTTGTTTAAATTGCATCTGAAGCCTGATAATTGGGAATCTAAAATCAAACTTTGCATAGATGGGGTGGAGCTCCTGAAATTTTTATAGATATGGGACTTGTTGCAGTTGATAGAGCTTATCAATTACTTTTTTAGGTATGAATTTGATCGTATGAATTTTCGTGTCGGATCCTTATATTGTAAGGACCTTAAGTTCAAAATTTCAAGTCATTCCGTTAATTGTGAGGTGAGATATCGTGTACACAGACGCGCACATACACTCATACACACACACACACACACACACACACACACACACACACACACACACACACACACACACACACACACACACACACACACACACACACACACACATACACACACTTTTTTGGACTCAGGGGACCTTGAAACATATAGAAATTTAGAAATTTGGATACCTTAATTTTTTCGGAAAGCAGTACTTTCCTTACCTGTGGTAATAGGGTAATAGGGCAAGGAAAGTGAAAAGATACTACACAATAATGTTGTACATGCTCTCTACATCTTGTTTGGGCATAGCAATTGGAAAAAAATAATCTACGTTTAAACAGATATGTGGTGATCCTGTAAGTGAAATTTCCCCTGACCACTTGTTTAAGAATTTATCTTGCAAAAAAACAAACAATTTGCGGAAAAAAATGAGTTAGGCCTTGAAACCTTTATCTGTCCAGCTGCATCACGAGTCAACGGCCCCTGCCACCTGCCATGGCTTACTTTATATAAGTAAGCTTACTCTATCCATAGTAGGCTATGCCCCTGCCCAGCAATAAAATCTACTGTATCGAAATACATTATCGTAAATAAATACATTACAGTATTGTATATTAATCCACTGTATTATTCATACATTGTGCAATAAAACAAAATTCAATAATGATATAATGTGGAAATTCCAATATATAACAGTTCAATTCAATTCAAATTCAAAAAGTATACAATATGACATTACTTTCTTGTGTCTTATAAGTTACAAGAGTCCGTGTGTTTAGAGGAGGAGTCAATGCCACAATGGGGTAGGTAGAACCATAGAGACACAATAGCGTAAGTAGATATCCCATGGTATAATGAGTTTATGTTGCAACTTTTACTGTTATCTCAAGCCGATGACTGTCGATTGTTGTCGATTTTTACTGTTTTGTTTGGGTGAGAGTGTATGAACGGCACAATATGAGAGACTAACAGTGTCACACAGCTCCAAGGGAAAGAACTATATATTATGGACTATCGGCTTGAGATAACAGTAAAAGTTACGACATAAACTCCCTATACCATGGGATATCTACTTAGGCTATTGTTTCTCTATGGTAGAACTTATATTCTACACTACTTAAAATAGGGTAAATAATTCAATTCTCCATAGCTATATTGTAGTTCACAAACATATTTGTCTTCTCGAACAAATTTAAAGTTGAAACACATTATAAAACATGGCCAAAAAATAAGTTCAAACCCCAGTTTATGAAAATTGAATAGATTGAATGATAAAAGATAAATCATATAATATGAAATATAGATTGTAAAATTATTTTAGTATTATTATTAAAAATATTAGTTAAAGATATTCAGTTAATATAATTTAAGGAATGAAAGGTATGTTGTACCATTTACTTCAAATAATTTAGCCAGAAACACCTCAATCTAAATTGTACCAAAAAATTTCAATGATTTACCCGTTAATTGTGCTGAGTTTGTTAATATGCCCCTATTGAAAAGAAATTTAAAAATTTGGCTGAACAATTACACTGTAGATGTAGTAATTCATTACTAATGTATTGTATTGTTCTATTTTTTTGTATGTATAAGTTCAGGTTGACTATACATTATTATAACACTTTTGAGAGCTGAGCCAACAATTAATTAGTTAATATCATGATAATTCTAACTGTTAAGTAAATTCTTGTGAAAATAAAGTTCACTGATATGTATATTTATATTTGAATTTACATGACGTTTCGTATATTATGGTACCTTGTCAATAAGCAGCCTCTTTGAGGTTCGCTTGAGGTATAGCTTATTTATTCAATAAACGTTTTTTTATTTTCTATTCTATTATTTATTTTATCATTTTTACAAGAAAGCATTGACCGGGAGAGAAAAACTAAGGATAGGCCTACTCCTTGTAGCCTACTATTTCTCTCCCAAATTCAGATAACAGTCCGAAATAGGGCTATATTAAGTAGCCTAATGTAGATAGATGCATAATTAATTGTGGTCCATATTATCAGATTTATATGATTCACAATAATAAAATTGGGAAAAGTACACTATATTATACAAAATATACTTTGACAAATTTAATCGACAAATGATGATAGGCTATACAGCAAGATATATTATAATGGGAGTTATTCCAATACTCATCAATTAGAACTTATTTTACATTACTCTACTACCGCATAACTTGACAGTCATCTATAATCTATAGTATTATAATACTATCTTAATACTCATCTTATTATTTATTAATTGCAGAATAATCTTTTCCATCGATGAAAGCAATCAAATTGTGCATCAGTAGAGAAAAAAAAACAATTTCATGATTCAAACTATTTGACTGTAGCGGATGGGCGGATGTGCCACAGTACCGCAGTGGTACATCTGAGCCTCCTACTGTCAGATTATATGTGAATTACTGAACAATACTTCAATCTTTATACTGTATTTTCTGTTGTGATTGCGTAGGGGGATATTGACCTCCCTATAGAGCCAACGAGTATGATCAGAGTGCAGACACGAATGATAATAAAAGTATATTCAACATTATATCTTCACTATGGTATGACCATCATTACAGCAATAAGACTAATAATTATTCCCCTGATTGTTTTACAGAAAATGATTGCACTATAATTATTTCAAAGAGTCTATCTGCTCGAATAGAAATTATTTTCAAAATCACTCTGATCAAAACAATGTTATTTTTGGGTGGATTCACAATCATGATTTTGTAATAGAAAACTGCTTGGAAAACGAAATAAAGCTTTCCCTAATTACATATAATCTCTATGCTTTAACCATCATTATTACGACCCAAAAATGATTGACAACTGAATATCATGTAATTACGACGACAATTGCTCTTATTTTTGGTAAATCAGTGGGTTTTTTGGGACAGCAGAGCTCATTTAAGTTGTCTCCTCTTTCATGGGTTACCTACTTTACTTCCACTCTAAGTTTAAGGTGGACAAACTTGGTTTGAGTTCACCCAACATTTTTGAAGCTCAGACTATTCTCTGTGAAACCTCTTCAAAACTTTGGCGTAGGATCATTATTGGTTTACTGTTAAAACAGAGCAGACAACTTGAGATCTTTCAGGATTATAGAAAGATTGAGATTACTTTGGAATAATTCCATTTGTAGAACAAAAATTATTCACAGTGCAGAGATGGTGAGTTGGTCTCTTATTACAATGTAATATCACATGCCATGTGAGTAGATTATGTGTAGGAGACGAAGTAATTTGATAATTCTTTCTAATGTTTCTAAATTATTTATCATTTTGGAGGATTTGTAATCCAAAATTATAATAGCTCACTATATTTTTGCATTCCACATTCAATCTATTTTTCACTGATATTGAGTTACAAGATATCTCATAAATAGTGTAGCTTGATCTTATGCTCCATGTTATTGTTTCACAGAGTGTCCAAAGAAAGATATAACAAACAAAGACCATAGATTCTACATGAAATTTGCAACAAAAAATGTCAAATAAAATTTTCTCACATCGAACTTAGTTTTTGAGATATACGGTATAGAAATTGTTCAATTTTTTTGAAAAATATCATTAACTAATCATACAAAATATCTAATTCTGAGGATATGGTTGGATAGCGGAAGAAATTCCCCATAAGATTCATATAGATGAGAACTATCCCATAAGATTCATATAGATGAGAACTATCCCATAAGATTCATATAGATGAGAACTTGATAGATGAAACTTTTTTGACGTTTTTGAACTTTTTATGTGTGCCCGAAGTTGAGAAAAGTACATTTGTTGAATTCAAATTCAAATTTCAAACAGTTTGAACGCGCATAAGAAGTTCAAAATCATCAAACAGAGGATCAAATGATATGAATCTTATTGGCGATTTATTCCGCTATTCAACCATAGGCCTATCATTAGAAAGAAGGAATTCGATTTTGTCTTGTAGTTTTCTAATTATTGACGTTTTTCAAAAACATCGAAGAATCGATTATATCTCTAAAACTAAGCTTTCAAAATATCATTTTTTGTTGCAAATTACATGTAGAATCTATGGTCTTTGGCTGTTACATCTTTCATGGGATACTCTGTATATTGAACACGATGTTACTCTATTTTTTTCTCTTCTCCAACACACCCAACCACAAAGCCAATGGTTTTTTTATATTTGTAACATTTTATTGTATTTTATTTGTTTTGTAATTCTTTGTCATTTTGTTTTGTCTTGTTTTTTTGTGTTTCAATAAATTGAAATTGAAATAACATATTATAGCAGAGTAGGAATGAATTCATAATTGCTTAATGTTGAACGTATACAATATGGTTTCCGAATATGGTTTTCAAGGCACGAGTGGTAGAGAAAGCTACAAAGAAAATGAGAGAAATAATGATCAGTAGAGGCCATGTTGAAGGACAAAACATGGAATTGCTGGCCAAGTTCTATATCTTGCTGACGGTAATCTTTATATCATACACAATCTTGGACATATTCAATCTGGAAGCTCATCAGCTTGAAGAGAAAATATTTCGTTTCAAAAACATCAACATGTTGATATGCGGTCTGGCCTATCCTCTTGTGGATAAGGATACGTACAGGTGAAATTTACCAAATATTTATTGAATATCGAGTTAATGAAACTATGTGCGATATTGTAATCTATATAGGGTACTCTATATAATAGTCTATAGTTAAGGGAAGAATTGGCTTAGGCCCTACACACGTTCCGTACGGGATAGGAAATTCAGGAATGACGCATCATCACGTCTCAACTACTCTACTGATTAAATTGAAATTTTGAATACGGTATTGATTTTCAATTTACCGAGAATGGTTATAGGCCTATTTTAAACTCTTCATGATTCCAGTAGATTGAGTTTTCAGTTCGTCAAGTTTTTAATTATACCCTTGCAGAGCACAGGTTAACTGCTAGTTTGAAATAGGGAGTGATTGAAATATTGAAATCATTTATGATTACCGGTATTGAAATCTATAACGGGAATAGTGTTGATTTGATCCATATTTTTTTGTTCCATGGTAACTCTTTTCCAGTTGAACACGATCATACTTATTTTTCCTGTACTAGAATAGTTAATAGTTAGCACCTTGAAGTATTTTTCATTACTAAATGTTGGTAACATCAACGTGTCGATTGAATATTGAGTTGCTGTGATATGTTGTGAATGAAAATTAATCGATACAAATAATATTGAAGTGATCTCTAATATTCGTTTTGGAATGAATATTTTTTGCTGTGCAAAGCTGCAGTTGAATACTGTTTTAATTTGAATATTCACGGTAATCTGTATGATAGTTGAGTGAATCCACATATTGAACTATATGAACGAACTATATACGAATTACATAAGTTCGTATATATTGAATCATGAACCATATTCAAACTTATAACATAAAATAATTATTCTTCAACGTTTTCATCCAGCCCAACTCCGTATATACAGAAAACTAATTGAACTAGTGAAATATATTTATTACTAGCAGGTAACCCGTGCTTCGCAAGGGTCTTTCTTAAAACTTGACGTAATGAAATCTACAAGAATTCAAAATAGGCCTATGTACAGTGAGTCAGACATTCTATCAGGGCTCGAATAATTTTGAAATTCTAATTGAATAAAAATTAAAGAATATTATTTCTTCATGTAAATAACAACACCTTCATTGAAAGACATATTAACTGCATGCGTTTTCATATTGCCGATACAGCATTGATGAAACTGTATACGTTTATTTAGCATTTGTCTCAAAAATTGCTCTAGCTGAAAAATAATAATCCATGCCACGTGTAGGCCTAAACATTGCATCAGGAAAACGAAGTTTCAAAACTATGTTTTTCAGGTAGAAAGCAATATAGAAACAGATGTTCCTTTTTTAATTTCGACCATATGATTTGGTGATTTTTTAATGAAATCGAATGTACCATTAAAGAGATTTAAACATTAATTCTGAAAAATCTAGAAGGAAAATTAAAATTTGGGCTTCTAGGTGCACGAGATTGATATTTTTAGAATGTATGTGCAAAATTTGGAGATCTAAATCATTCCCGTTTTTCCGGTATGCAATCCACAAGTTGACATGTTTTGATGCGAACAAACGAACAAACACAACCCTATTCTCTCTTGTTATATAGATAATATTGATATTCAAATGTGGGTAGCTCATTATAATCTGTTTACTGATGTAATGGATTTAACTCTCACTCAAAAACATTCATCATAAACAATGCATAGATACTTCATAGTAGGTATATTGTAGACAATAATACATTTACAAAGGAAATGGCAGGGAAGATGTTGATAGAAATGATTAAAATATTTACATGTAGATTTTCAACTGAAATCACAACTACAAAAAAAGTTACATAATTTAGTATAAGAGAGTATAGATTGTTACAAATCTTAGAATGGCTATATTTTTTTTAGTAAATTTATATTTTTCATCCCAGAGAACTAGAATGTTTCAGAACGTTTTCGTAGAACAAATTTCAGTACTTTTCAACAGTCTAAATCTAAATCTTTTGTCTAGTTTGATATCACATGCAAAAGACCAAGGACATCATGGTGCCTCTTCATATCACTCAGAATCATGGTCGATTCTGGATGAGAAAATGGAAAAAGAGTTGGATCGTATGAACAAGGTGCTCTACTCAGTGGTCGTTTCATCTTGTGTCACCTTGACGTTTGGACCTCTTGTGGCGGCCATATTGAAATATTACCCTGAAATGCTAACTGGATCTCTGCACGCAATCAAAGTGACTGAACTCACTCTACCCATCAACTTCTTGTACCCTGAAGAGTACGCCAATTTAGCCACATATATATTTCTATATGCTTTGCAAACTTTATATATGTATTTGTTTGCCGGTTATATGTACTGCACTCTCACCTCTGGATTGATGGCTATGAAAACGACAATCTATGACATGAAAGAACTGTGCCTTACTGTGAAGGAATGGGACCTGCACCAAAATGGATTTGGCAGACAGATTCAGAGTTATGGAGTTTCGAGCTTGTCTACAGAATTCACTGATACAAAACTGCTGAAGAGTTGCCTTATCAACGTGATTAAAACCCATGATCTTATCTGTAGGTGAGTTTTCAACTATTCATATCAATATTGTAGCTGAAAATAGCTCAGTCGAGAGTCAATATTGTAGCTGAAAATAGCTCAGTCGAGAGAAATAATAGGTAATTATTTTAAAAGATTATCAACTACACGTGAATATCCAATTATTTCAATGAATTCTGTAGGCCAGGTTAGCCAAGACGACGCTGCACCCTTCAGTCTGCTACCGCTACCTGGTCGTGATTCCAATCCCGCCAAATCCCATCGAATAGGCAGGACGTTTAATTATCTCATCACGTTTAAGTTAAAACAGTTCAGGCGGGCATCATCCAAGAGAAAGTTCAGCCAAGGGGAACAATACTATTTTTAACAATTCACTAAACATAATCATGTTCACTGAATTGATAATTGAATAGTTAAAATCAGTAATTTAAATATTTTGTTTTCTTCTTCCTTTACATCCGTGTACTGTCAAGAACAAACTTTGCAAATGAGTTAAGGACTGTTCGTGAAATGGATACTGTAGGAATGGATCTAAAATCTACAGTATTAATTAATCAGAATCAATGCTAGAATAAGCTTGACACCTGTTGGAGAAGGACAGTGTGTGGCAAGAGACTGTGTAAGTGATAGAGAAAAAATTAAAATAGAAAGACCACTAGAACTTGAAGATGCTTGCTTTCGCAAAAATTAAATTGAAACCGTGCTTAAATGCCACATTAACCAATCAGAGCCTCCTTATGAAAACCTTCTCTTATTTGTTCTCCTGGCATATAATCACAATTGAAATTTAACAGGCTTTTGAGCAATCGGGCTCAAGTTATGAACGTTTTTCATAGTTGACACTGTGGTGTAATGCGGGTTGCATAGACGTACTTTCCAAGGAGCTTCATTCAAGAATCAAATTCCTGTTCCATATTGAAATTTAATTATGATTCTCATTATTAAAGTTAGAGATCTAACAGGAATATAGAACATTGGGGGTAGACATAATCAGTCGATTCACTATGTAAGGCTTTCAGTAGTTTTTCTTAGCAATATAATTTGAACCAAATTGTTGCGAGACTATCATACATATAATATTCATACATTTTATGAACATGTTTCCGTATGTCTTGATATTTTATCAATTTCTCTTTACAGGAAAGCTAGTAATCTAAACAAGAACTTGGAAATGATGTATACTATTCTCAACAATACTATCTGCTTTCAAATCTGCGTGTGTTTATATTCTGCTTCAAAGGTAACTTAAAGGTTATAATAAAAGTAAATAGGTCTAGTAACGTAACTAAAGTATAGTAGGCCTAATAAGTAAAGCTAGAGTATAGGCTACATGGAGAATATTTTTTACAGTATTAGTAGCCTAGCTCAAACTCAATTTCTAATTTATTCTTCAAAAGACATATTTACAAGATAATAGTGTAAGGAAATAATAAAAAGTGTAACAATAATACTCCCTGCGTGGATGATTCGGTCGTTTGCAGGGAGGAGTCGAACTAAATCATACAGTTAAAATACACTGATTTGAATTGAGAGAATTATGATACTTAAAAAGAGTTTAGGAATTGAAGTAAAAATGAAACGTGAGACAGACTTTATAATGATAAAAACATTATTGATCTTATCGGTACTGTTCAGCCCTTGAAAATTAGATCTATGACTAATGAAGTTTATTGCTCAATTTATGTAGGTCCACACCTAGGGATGTCAATCCCGGGACTGATTTCCAATCCCGGTATTTCGGGATTATCCTATATCAATCCCGGGATCCCGGGACTGATCCCGGGATTGGCAAAAATCAGTTTAATTCATTTTTTACCAATTGTTCCTCCTCAATTACATGTTCAGTAACAGTGTGTGTAGATGAAAAAGGGCCGATTAAAGAGGGAGAGGCTATCATTAAAATGAAAAAAAAAAATACTTGGGAATAATATTAAAATTGAACATTCTATTTCTATAAATGTTTTCAAGATTAGGAGTAACTGTTATATTCCATGTCCTACCTTAAATTTGCTGTATCCTAGATGATAGTGAGAACTGAGGAAAGCAAGATAACTCATCAGAGTCTTTTTTATGTAGAACAAGAGCATTTCTATCCTACATCAGGACGGGATAGAGCTCACACTTTAATTACGTGAAATACTGTAAAGTGAATTAATATCACTTGAATTAATAATATTAATAGTAAAATAGAACACTTTTTGTAAGACCATAACGCCATACAACCAAACCATAACGCCATACCGACCAAACAACGCGAAAGCTGAACCACTACACTACTAAATGAAATTTCGAAGAGCAAACTAAAATATTTACTTGAACTAGATATTCTACTTATAATAGAGAAAGAGAAGAGGAATAATTAGACAGAGAGTGAATCGTTTAGTGCTTTTTTATTTCTGATTTCTGAAGTCTTTTCAAAATTCGGAATGCATTTCAAGGAAATGCCATCAGCACTATTGCAAATATTGCACCGTCTAGACTGGTAATTATGGTGCTGTGTAAACAAGTTTAGAGACATAACAACCATTCTGCCAATTATGCGAACTGATAATGCGAATTCTATTAAGCCAATAAAGAGTACAGTATACAATCAATATTATGTATATGAAACTGTAGGCTGTGCCTGTAGAATGGATTAGTCAAACACTTAGAACAATAAATTAGTTATAAAAACTCATATTCATCACCGTAAATGAATTCAATATTGAATTGTTTTTTGGAAAAATATGATTCACAATTTCAGGTTTACGATCCCGAAAATCCCGGGATTGACGCTGAAAAATCCCGGGATTGTTAGGTATTAAAAATGGACCGGGATCCCGGGATTCGGGATCCCGGGATCCCGGGATTGACATCTCTATCCACACCGTATTATTCCTTCAAATTATACAATCATCATCCACCATACATTGCTCCATTATAGTTTTGATATTTGTTGAATGATATCAAACAATCCAGGACTTGATGGAATCAATAATAGAACATTGAAGTCGATAAAAAATGTAATTGTAAAGCCATTAATTCACATATTTAATTCAAGTCTGTCAAAAGGAATTTTTCCAAAAGCTATGAAAGAGACATGTGTTAGACAATTACATAAAGGAGGCGACAAAACAAATGCCACCAATTACAGGCCTATTCCACTTATAAGCAATATTTCTAAGATTTTGGAAAAACTGGTCTTGTGAATTACATGAAAAAAAACAACTTACTATCTAGGAATCAATTTGGCTTTCGTGAGGGGAGGAGTACAGAAGATGCGGTATTAGAATTCATTGTCAAATTTTGTCACAGATAAGCTAAAAAATAACAAAAAATGTGCAGCAGTGCTCCTGGACCTAGCAAAAACTTTTGACACTGTTAATCACAGTTTGCTGCTGGAGAAATTAGAAGCCATGGGAATTAGAGGAGTTCCTCTAGAATGGTTTAGATCATACCTCTGTGTCCGGCGTCAGAAAGTCAAGGTTCAAGAACATCTCAGTTCAGAGGAAACGATAATGTTTGGGATTCCCCAAGGAACAGTTCTTGGGCCAATTCTGTATTTGGCATATGCAAATGAGCTATGTTCAATTAAGATAAGAGGGAGAGTAATAGCTTTTGCTGATGATACGTGTATACTATTTGAAGGAAACACCTGGGAGGAAGTTTTTAATCTGGCACAGGAAGAATTGATGAGAGTCTATAAATGGTTGAGAGAAGATTTGCTTACAGTAAATGCAACAAAAACGAAATTTTTAGCCTTTTCTCTGACGGATCGAACAAGACCACCGGATTCTTCAATAATTCTACATCACTGTGGAAGCACTAACAACCCGTGTGATTGCCCTTCAATTCAACAAGTCAATGGAATAAAATATTCAGGAGCAATAGTGGACAACAAATTCAAATGGGACAAGCACTTTAATCTATCAATTACCCGGATCAGGAAGCTTCTATACAAATTCTATCAACTCTGTAAAATCCTCAACTATGAGACATTAAGAACTGTTTATTTTTCTTCAGTGCAATCAATTTTAAAATACGTCATAATTATCTGGGGAGCTACGAATTTCATACATGTTGAACCTCTCTATAAACTTCAAAAACGAATACTAAAAATAATAGGCTTCAAGGAGAATCAATTCCCCACGAACATTCTTTTCAAGGAAAGTAAAGTACTGAGTGTAAGACAACTCTACATCCAGGCTATCATCACGCCAATGAGGAGAAACAACTAACACATAAGACTGGCAGATCATAACCATCAAACAAGGCAGAGAAACACGAATTTAATAGTACCAAGGATGAACACTACATTTGGGCAAATAAACTACATATATTTGGGACCAAAAATCTACAATTCAATACCAAGTTACGTTGGGGAAGAATTCAATTGACACAGGTTCAAGAAAAGTTTATTTTCCTGGTTGGTTGATATTGGAGTGGAAAATTGTGAAAATTGAGTTAGACTGTAAATATTGAAACTATTCATTCTTCATCCTTTCCTTTCCTAGTTTTTCATTTTTATAGAAATTAACTTTCCTATTATTATCCTCAATAGAACATTAATATTTTATCTACTAATTTCATGATTTTGATTGTATTATAAATTTTTACTAATTTTATTATAAAAAACTTTAATCCCATATCAGTGAATGAAGTTTGTGAATAGTAATTATTATAACACACAACAAGCAACTAATAACTTATACCCCAACACATATAATTTATAGTGGGGTGTATATTTATTCATTGGATTATCTTTGCCTATTAAGAAATCATTCAATGCATAAAGCTTCATTGTTTTAATTGTTATAGTATTCTAATTTGTAATGTGATTGTTTTTGATGCAATTGTTTTTGATGAATAAATTTTATTTGAATCTTAAGTAGTAGATGGGTGGATAATTTTCTCATTACATTTTCGTCTCAAAATTTTCTCATTTGTCAGTTACTTAAATGTCTGAGATGATTAATGTTTTGTCAGAGATGTCAGAGGCATCTATGAACATCTAAAGTATAACGCCAATAAATATCTTTCAATCTAACTGAAATGCTTCATAAATAACTCAACTTACAGATAGTGACAATGAATTGAGTTTATTTATTATTTGTAGGGTCAGTAACAAGAGTGTGATGTTACAATTTTCTCCCTGAAAAATCAAATCTCCGATTCGATATTCAAGATCGATAAAAGTTGATGATCAATATCAATATCTCTATAATCGTAATATCATAATAGAAAAGTGTATATACTTTTTTTATCAGCTGTTTAATGAGGTTGGAAATATTCAATAAATTTCTATTTTTAAACAGGATAAAGGTTAAATAAATTCAAAACAGATTAAAAATAAAGTTTATTTGAGAATACTAAATGGTAGAAAATGCAACTAAATATTTCAAATTTTTAATGTTGGTACGGATGATGTCATAGGGCATAACCAGCGATTTCTTTGTGAGTACGCCCTTTTCTCGGAAGCACACTTATCAACTGATAGTTGCAGACCAATGGAGAGAAGGCCTGTCTGGAACAGGCCACTGCACAATCGCCAAAGCTGTTGCTCACAGCCCTCTGCCTGAGATGACGTCAGATGTCATGAGCACGGAGTTGGTTTTTACTAAACCTTTCTCTGTGAAATACTGCTCTAGAGAGGAGTGGAAGTCTGAGAAAGGGGCCCTATCCCAAAAGAGGCAGCCTTGTCTGGTACACAGACGGTTCTCTCATTGAAGGGAAATCTGGCTACAGGGTGTACAGTGATTCACCTAGAACACAAGTTTACGCAAGTCTGGGACAACACTGTACCATCTCCCTGGCAGAGATTTGGGGCATCATAGCTTGTGCCAAAATAGGCATTGCCAGGCACAATTGCAATAAGCATATAGTAATCCTGTCAGACTGTCAGGCAGCCCTCAAGGCTCATGACTCCAATGAAATCAAGTCCAAATTGGTGTGGGAGTGCCACAAAACGCTCAGCAGGCTTGCCACTTGCAACTCTGTGCATCTTGGTTGGGTACCTGGCCATGTAGGCATAGGAGGTAATGAGCGTGCAGATGAGCTTGCTAAGCGGGGTTCTAGTATGCCATTCCTTGGCCCAGAGCCGGGCTGTGGCATAATTAAAACAACTGCCTTCCACACAATAAGTAAATGGTCCAGGGACTTATACCACCAGCAATGGCAGGGTCACCCTAGTCAAGCACTTGGCAAAAGGCTGCTGGCAGATGCAAGCCCTCGCTTCACCAGCTGGCTGGTGAGTCTGGTAGAGGTCAGGTCAAGCAGGTGATTGCCTTGATAACTGGACATGGCCACTTCAGGAAACATCTCCACACAATTGGACTCAGAAATGGAAGCCAGGTGTGTAGACTTTGTAATCAGTCTGAAGAGACTGCTAAGTATATCATACTGGATTGTGAAAGTCTTGGAGCTAGAAGAAGGGCTCTGTTTGGCTGCAAGCAACCAGGTGAGGAATGAGATGTTGGTATAGGGAAGAAACTCCTGGACCTTGTAAAGGACACGCGAGTTGGTTTTCTCAATTGAAATACTTAGGGACACACAATAAGCTTTGGTTGACGTGTGAGGTTCTTTGAACCTTTGGATCTTTGAATCCGTCCCTTCAAAACAAAAACATAAACATGAACATAAAACATAAACATAAAAGCTTGTTTCAAATTAGAGAATGTCTATAATACTATTTTCATGAGACCAATAGATTTCCATGAGATCCTTACTGAAATAAATTCTTTGAAGGATGGTGAGTCTCCTGGTCCTGATTGTATCTCCTCACATCTTTTAAAAAAATTGCCGTTCCATTGGTTCCAGTTCTATATGGTATCTTTAATGCAAGTATATATACAGGTATTTTTCCTGATCCCTTGAAGATTGCCAAGGTGATTCCTATATTTAAGAGTGGGAGTCGTTTGGATCATTCAAATTACAGACCAATATCTCTTTTGTCTGTGTTCTCAAAAATATTTGAGAAGATTGTGAGAAGGAGAATTTTTCACTTTTTGAAGAGTAATAACTTTTTCTGTAAGAGTCAGTTTGGATTTTAGGAGGGTTTGAGTACTGAAATGGCATTATATAACTTCATTTCACAGATTTATTCTGGATTGAATGCAAGAAAAGTAAAGTTTTCTGGACTATTCCTTGACATAAAGAAGGCATTTCATACGGTTAACCATTCTATAACCATTCTATTCTACTTAAAAAACTAAATACTGCTGGTATCCGTGGCCAGGCTTCAGAATGGGTGAAATCATACCTTGAAAATAGGCAGCAGTATGTTTCCATTGGAGGTGTGAACAGTAACATTCTTAGTATTAGCAATGGTGTGCCCCAAAGATCTGTTCTTGGACCCCTACTATTCCTTGTGTACATTAATGACCTATTCTCTTACAAGTTCAATGGCATTGCAACGTCTTTTGCTGATGACACTGCATTCTCTTACTCATCTAAAAATGTTGAAGAACTGCAAGTGATGATGCAGCAAGATCTTGATACACTCCACCTTTGGTTTAATTAGAATAAGTTAACACTAAATAATGCTGCAAGAACAAATTACTTAACTTTTTCTTTGTCATCACCACTCATGTTAAATGTCCCTATTTTCTATCATGAAATTGACTGCAATAGGATGCAGTGTAGCTGCACTGTTGTAGAAAGAAATCAGTCTATAAGATATCTTGGGTTGGTTGTAGATGATAAATTGTCATGGAATATCCATGTTCTGGGTCTAAGGAAGCATCTATTCTACTTGTTAAGAGTTTTCTATAATCTAAGGCAATTCCTTCCCCCAAATATTTTGCGTCAACTATACTTTGCTTTCCTCAACTCCAAATTGGATTATGGGATAGCATGCTGGGCTTCAACTTACATTTCTCACTTCAAATCAATAATTACATTACAAAAAGCAGCAGTTCGAGTTATATTTAGAGTTCACAGACAAACCCATTCTTTTCCTTTCTTCAAATGGATAAATGCATTGCCTCTCTGACATAGGTACGTCTTCAAGGTCCTAGCTCTATTCTACAGGATGAGTGGAAGCTATGGTCAGCCCATGGTTGAGGGTAATCATTCCCAGCAAATGCGGCAGATAACTCTGGGATTGGTGAGATGCCCTAAAGCAAGCTGTACTCTCTTTCAGAAGTGCTTTCTATTTCTTGGGCCGAAGTTCTACAATATTCTGCCTGCAGAAATTAAAAATTTGAGAACCTTCAAAAAATTTAAATCAAAACTAAAGCCTTGGCTTTTCGAAGCTCATCCAAATGATGTTGAGGAATGGTTTATTGTGCTGCATTGAGCATGATTATACACCCTTTGAATAATTTTGTATCTCAAAATTCGAGTCCTATTAGGCATTTATAATTTTTTTAATGTGTGAATCTGTGTGTGTGTGTGTGCGAGTGTGTGTGTGCGCTTGAAGAACCAAACGACTCCTGCTTGCACTCAAGTGATATTTCTCTCACTTTGCAAGCTAGTATTTATTCCACTTGCATCAATATGCATTATTTTTTGGTTGCACAATGTCAATAATTATAATATATTTGTATTTTCAAGAAGATATATTTTATGCTCATTTGGTCATAATACAAAATTCCCTTCAAATTCCAAAATTTACAGTTTATTATTCATAAACAAATAGGTAATATGCTAGTTATGCATTATATACTTTTTATTTATTTATTTTTAAATGCTTTGTAATAATATTGTATAATGCATAAATATATACTATGTACTATATATTCATATTGTATTGCATTTTGAGCAAGTGAAATAAAATTTATTCGATTCTATCCTATTAACATAAACATAATCATAAACATAAACATAAACATAAACATAAACATAAACATAAACATAAACATAAACATAAACATAAACATAAACATAAACATAAACATAAACATAAACATAAACATAAACATAAACATAAACATAAACATAAACATAAACATAAACATAAACATAAACATAAACATAAACATAAACATAAACATAAACATAAACATAAACATAAACATAAACATAAACATAAACATAAACATAAACATAACATAAACATAAACATAAACATAAATGCCCTTTGCTTGTAACATGACTTCTCGATGTGTTGTGTAAAATTTAGCTTTGCTTGTTTCAAGAGATTAAGAGTTGGATTATTATGGTTTTTTTCAAGTAATTTTATTGAGATGAAAGAAACCTGTAACCAGAAAATAGAATTAAAATATACAGATAAGTACTAGTTAGTTTGTAAGAAAATCATATTTTGTGTCAATGGTTCCATTTGAGTGTTTTGCATTTCAAATGCCCAAGTTTTATAAAATTATAATTCGATTTGCTCTAGACTGGAGTTTTTATTCAGTTTTTTAACAGGTAACCCATTCATAATTCCTATTAAGATATTAGTTAAAGGAACCAATAGTTTTACTTAAGGTGACAGGTGAACATGGGCGCCGACTTATCAAAAACTTTGGGTGGGCTCAATTGCACCGGGGGGTCTGGGGGGTATGGAATACCCCCCAGGAACAGGGGGGGTCCGGGGGTACTCCCCCGGAAATTTTTCAAAATTTTAAGGTGCTCAGAAGCATTTTTAGGCTATCTTTTTACTTACACAGTATTAATAAACCAGGGAAAAAACCTCAAAACACAATACAATTTGTTTGGATGATGAGTAACAATCAAGTTTTGACTAAAATAAAATAAAAAATTGCTTTTTATTGAGCATATAAAATTTGTTTGAAGTATTTTTTCAACTTTTCAAGTGAAGATTGCTCATTGTTTTTGTTCTTTTATAACAACATTAAAAGTGTAATTAACAGTAAACCAATCAACTTCATGTATAAGTTTTAATAAATAGGTCCATCGCCTGTTATGAAACCTAGGCCTATTGAAAAATTTTGTTCTCAACTTAGCTCTTTAATAGGATAATTTGCTTAGAATTCAAAGTTAGAAAATCAAGTATGGATGAAAAAATAGGTAACAAATCTGACTGTTACTAAGAGGTTCAAAAGCTATTTATTTTAGGTAAAGGTTACATAAGTTTTAATCAAAAATTGAGTTCTTGTATTTTAAATGTATGTGTGTTTTTGTATTTGTGTTTAAAATACAGCCAACCTCTTTAAAAAATAATTTAAGTAGTATTGAATGAAATTATTGTAGCCTAAATAACAGAATTCTGAGATAAAGAATTGCTGAAAACTGTCTTTAAAAAACATGACATGAAAAATTGACATTAGAATGTAAAGTAAACAGAATTTGAGGCTTTACCTGAAACTTTTATCCTTAGAAGAGAAAACAGAACAGTTTGTCCTTAGAAGAGTGCAAAACTGGATCTTCTGACTGGATTCCTTTTAATGAACTCGTTGATGATTTGACAAATGTCTATTTCTTCCAAAATATCTTGATGAGCATGAGTTATCGCTAAGTTGTTGAGTCTTTTCTGTCCCATTGTAGCTCTAAGGTAGGTTTTGAGGCGGCGCAGGGCACTAAATGAACGTTCGTTAGTTGCTGACGTCACCGGCACAACTTGAAGCAGTTTCAAGCCTTTCACAAGTTCTGGTAACATTTCCTTCACACTGGGTTCTAGTTCAAAGTACTTTTTAACATCATTCAACGTACGAAGTTGCAGCTTCTTTTGTTTGGAAATGTCACTTAACATTGACAAATGTAAGAATAATCTGTCAGTGTCCAGATCATTTTGAAAAAAACTCTTTAGAGCGTGTCATATCACTTTTTTGTCCTTCGTTTAAAACAGACAGACACTCCCTTTCCACTGCAATGACCTTTGACAGTCCTGTTGCATCAAATCTGCTGGCAACACAAGACCTCACAGTTTCACAAATTTCAATGTATTTGATTTTAAAAAATTCAGCTGGTGTGTTGAATGTGTGGGGTACTCCAGCCTCCTTGTTTTCATACCGTTGAGGAATGCGGCGTTTTCTTGCTAGTTCCGGTTCAGCTACTGATGGTGGCTTCACTGATAGGCAAAACTTCCAGAAGTCCTCAAACCCTCCACGCTTTTCTTCCAAAATACAGACTAGGTTAATAAACATATCTTCTAAATCAGTTACGCTCAAATCAGGTGATTGAACTTTGCGATTTACGTCTTCAACTGGGTTCATTACATAGCAATAAACCTGTAAAAGGAAATAAGTCTTGAAAGTCAGCATTGATTCCAAAAAGCCTGCACATTTATAACCTGCTTCGTTCTTATCCGAGGAAGAGATGGTTTCAAACAACTCCAAAATATTTTCATAATTCTTCAAGATTTGTTGCACACTTGATGCTCTCATTGTCCATCGAGTTGGGCAAAGTGGTCGAATTCCTGATGTATCATGTAGAACGGTAGCATTGGCACTGATTACACTTCTGAATAGTTCCATCCTTTTTGGGGATTCTCTAATATTATTAATTAGATCCTTTGCAAGGTTCATAATGTCTCTCATACAAGTCAGGCACCGAAGACTGTCTTCAACTGCTAAATTAAGACTGTGTGCAGTACAGTAGACGAAAATGGCCTGATGTTGCAAGTTTAAAATTAACTTTTGCAGTCCATTAAACTTTCCGCTCATATTAGAAGCACCATCGTAGCACTGTCCTCTCAATTTTTCAATGGGCAAATCCAAACGTAACAGAATGTCATTGACAATAGTAAACAAAGTTTTAGAATCAGTGTTTGGCGTTTCATATAATCCAATAAAATCTTCATTGGTGGTCAAATCATCATTTACTGTCCTAATACAAAATGATACTTGTTCGTGGATCGAAACATCACTTGTTTCATCCACCATGATGGAAAAGTGTTCACATTTTTTAATGTTAGATAAGACCGACCGCAGAACAGACTGACCTAGCAAATCGATTATTTCATTTTGAATATCATGGGATGTCCATTTAAAACCTGAACGATTTAGCCAGTCTTTTAATTCCGGGACATCTTCTTTCCTGAGTTCCAATAGTTGCAAAAAATTCGAGTTTTTGTCTTCATGGCCTCTAACTGCTAGACCTTGTCTACATAGGAATTTCATAGTTGTGAAAATAGCAGTTAGCGCTAACCGGGCTTTTTTCATGTCATTATCTATTTGCTCATTTAACTGGGCAGCTACACTTGAGTTTGAAACAGTTGACAATTTAAGAATACTCTCCTTGTGAACATTGGTAGTTTCATGAGTGCGAAACTTTTCCAAGGCCCTTTTCCAGTTTGAAAAGCCGACAGAAGTAAAAGCATCTTCTCTCTTTAGAGTAAACTTAATAAGGCCTTTCGCTTCTGCATCTTTGCAAACTTTACAAAATGCTTTGTCAGTTTCATTTTCATATTCTAACCAAGAATATTTAGATACCCATGACTTCTGAAAGGATCTTCCCTTACCGATTACCTTTTTATTGCTGTTCAAATCTAAACTGTCACTATTACTGGGACTGGCAGATGTTCCAGGTACCACTACAGATGATTCCAGTGCTGGGAGTGGTTTTGCGATCTCATCAACACGCGCTTTTTTAAATACAAACTTGTCCATATTGTATCACTTACAATAATTCACTTGACACTCGATACTCCATCAATATTCACTGCTAATACTCAATCTCAATCACTCAATCACATCAATATAACGATACACGATGTAAACTGAACTAATAGGAACTGACTGCAAGTGTTTGTTTACTAGGGACGATGTCCCATTTGACGCGGTTCCACTAGACAAAGATGGCGGTGCTTCATCCCCTCCCTTGGCCGGCCGGGAGCAGTGACCTTGGCAAAAGTCATAGGCAACCTATTTATAGCTTGCTAACTGGTTGCAACTATAGAGCTACAAGTTGCGGGTTTTTTATTTTATGAAGTCTTTTGTCTTTACTTTCTAAACATTGAAATTGATTAATTTAAATTTTAAGGATGACAAGAATATTTAACAGTTATTAAAACGCTGTTTTCTGTTTTCAATAATTCCGATACTCGGTCAACTGTATACTTTTAACAGATTCTTTAAGTTAGACAATTGAAATTTTGGGGGGGCTCCGCCCCCCCAAAATTATTTTTGAGGGGGCTTGAGCCCACCCAGGCCTTATGGAGTCGGCGCCAGTGCAGGTGAAAACTATCAAACCAGTTTGGAAAATTTGATAGTACACCACAAGTACCACTGCAAGCTTTGTGGATGAAAATAGAAGAGGAACAGAACAAGAATTTTAGTAATATTAAAAGTGAATGATATGAAAGCAGTGATCATTTTTTTTTCAGATGGAAGATTTCGTTTTAAAAATAGAGCACATACTGCTTGTCCTCCCAATGGCAAGTATTTTGTTTCTATACTGTTCCAGCGCTCAACAACTTTTGAATGAGGTAAAATACTTTCCAATTGTGTTTTGAAATCTACCAATACTATATATCTATAAGTCAACGAAAAGTATTGTAGATTATGAAAATGAATGTCTGTTTGTTCCCTAATAACTTGAAAACTACTTAACAGAACGACATGAGACTTTGGGAATAAATAATATGTTGTGCGAACACCATATGGTTTCTGAACTGAAATTTTCATAGGGGGGCCAATAATAATAATTATTCATCAATCCATTCTACAGACCTATGTTTTTATACTTGCCGGCCAAGCACCGTAGAACGGGAAGATGATCATGATTCAAGATGTTGTGATAATATGATTTAGAATCTACATGTACCAGCTGTAATAAACAGGTCACCCGTGCTCAATACAGTTTGGAGTTAACGTGTAGTTGATTGGTACCAGCTGTAGATAATGGTACCTCAGAAGACCTATACAAAAATAAATTATCAGTCCCCTATCATTGAGAAACTGGAAAATGTTGGAAAAAATGATTCACCTCATGAAAGAGAGTTGTTCATATTCCATCATTAATTACTAAAGAATGACATAATAATTTACAATTTTTTGAATTCAGCTCAGCTGATATACATCCTAAAGTGGAAGATGGAAAGAATATGGAATTCTGTGTGATTCAAGTATGATATGAAATACATAGAATTTCTGGCGGTACGAAGTTCTCCGGGCCAGCTAGTTACCTATATTGGAGATGATAAATGATAATAGTAAAATTATTAACACCTTAGACGCCCTAGATTCAAGTTGAATGGAAAATTTAGTAGTCTACAAATAACATAATTCATAAAGTAGTGTGGAGTACAATCATTCTACTATAGTATCCATGGAAGCTGGATGGTTACTCTCATCCAATTTCCAACTACTTGTTTTCTTGCTATCAATATTTGCATCAGTTACAGACGTCGTACCCAAAGTGATTAGTAGCAGTTGGCTTCATCTTAGATCAATTATCATAATGTATTAATAATCTATTCGATTTTTTAAATAACAATATTATTTATTTTCATCCATAGAATTGTTGTGGAACATTAATAAAATATCATTGATCGATGGATAAATTTTCAATTTTCAGGGCGAGAATTTGCGTACAGCTCTGTGGGAAAGTGCTTTTGTTGACAAGCCCAAATGGTACAAAACATCATTTTTCATGATCATGATACGCAACAACAAGGATTTGGAAATAAAGCCATTCGGTTTCTATGTTCTGAACCTGAAAACGTTCGCTACGGTATAATATCATGCCCAACAATATTACATTCTAGGAAAAAATACTTGGACCTAATTCAATAAACATTGGGAAGGAAATAGTTTCGGGATAGGACTGTAATTGGTTCTTAACTCATCATATTTGACTCGATTATCATGGATATTGTATCAAGAATGAAATAACTTTTGTTGGAAATCAGTGAGTTACCTCAGTTTCTGAGTAGAATAATAGAGTTAGAAGAATTTTTTAACATTCTATAATGAAAATAATTAGCAATATTCCTAACCATTCTGATAATTTGTAGCAATTGATAGTCAAAATGTTGTGGAATGCCTTTTTTAATTCAGATACCTTTTTGAATACCACACTCACTTACTCCTCAGCTCTACAGGTCGCTACAACCCTTGGCCTCCCTCACAAAGCCTCTCCATCTCTCCCAATTGACTGCCTGCCTTTTTCAGTTTCGAACTCCAAGCGTTCTCAAATCCTGCTCTACATCATCTGTCCATCTATTCCTTGGCTTTCCTTTTCTTTTTCTATTATATATTCTTTTCCTCCATATACATTTGGCAATCCTTTCATTGCCCATTCACACCAAGTGCCCCATCCGGCCAACTTTAAATGGGACGATTACCACAATATAATAATAATTATAATTTGCACCTATAAGCGAAAATGTGAAATCGTTTTTGCAGTGATTTAAAACAATTGTGAATGTTTTCAGGTGATGAATGCTGCCTACTCCTACTTTAATATGCTGAACTCTCTAAATAAAAGAATATGAAAAATCACTCTTCACTGTTGCAAGAACACGAACTTATATATTATTATTATTATGTTGAATTATTATTATTATTGAATTGATTAAGAAATATAAGAAATAAGATATTCAAGAGCTTCACTTTATTCTGTAGAATTCCATTTCCTGATGAAAGTAGTCCTACTTGTAGACCTTCTTCAATATATTATCTTCATATACTATCTCTCGCGCGCTCACTCTCTCTCTCTCTCTCTCTCTCTCTTTATGATTCATCTAAATGACTATTTTATTGTTAAAATGTTTTTTCTATTCTTAATCTTGATTTCTCCACGCTGAGGCATAATAATATTTCGAAAGAATTTCCACCTTATTATTAACGGCCAAGTATTGAAGTGAAGGGTATCCCCACATACCCTCTCCTGAGAATGTACAACTTACTAAATGCCCAAACTCCACTGTATCATAAGAATAAGTAATACCTCAAATTTTGCATATTCATCAGCTCAATATCATTGAGAGACTCTTCAGTCTATAGGTTGATATGCTTCATCATGGTAATTCTCTCTTCTTGTTGAAAAATGTCTCTAACGCTAGAAAGTAAGTTGAATTTTGTTTTGTTGAACACATGAATAAAGGAATCTCTCTTTCTCTCTCACTCTCTCAATTAAATTCTGTTGAGAGATTCTAGCCGACGGCCTTAAACCTTGCCAGTCCGGCACTGGAAGTGTGTGCCAGGTGCGATTCCCAAACTGGAACTAGATTAGGCCTAATATTTTTGTAGACCTACAGTAACTTTTATCGATTACATTATACTTTATGAATCATTGGTTCAGCCATGAAAATTCGCTCAAGTCTTCCTACGAAATATAATCCATGCTTTTTGATGTGTTGTGATGTTGTGGTTGACAACTTACAGTTTGTTTTTTTTTATTCATGAGGTTATTTTCCATAGAACGCCTTTTTTGAAAAAAATCGAAAATCGAAAAAAATTTTTCCTTCTTCAATGTGCTAAACTCTCTGAATAAACAAATTTGGAAAAGGTAAGCTTTTCTTGTTTTGCTGAACTTTGAAATATTTGTATGCAGTGTTCCTCATTCAGGGTTGTGATCAATCCTGGTGAGAGACTCCAGCCAACAGCCCAAAACCTTACCAGTCCGGCACTGGAAGTGTTTGACAGGCTGCAGGTTCGATTCTCAAACTGGATTAATATATTTTTTATGGGCATACAGTAACATTATTCATTTTATCGATTACATTATAATTCATGAACTATTGGTTTTGTCGTCAAAATTCGCTCAAGTCTTCTCAAGAAGTCATCTATTATGTTGCGTGTTGTTTATATTATGTGGCTATTTCCCATATAACTTTTCTAAAAAAATCGAATTCTATTCCGAAACTACACAGAATATAAGTTCATGTAACCAACTATAAGTTCATTAGAATCTTTGATATAATATGATTAACTGAAAGCACAAATAACTTCATAAAGCACTCTTTACCTTGTCATTGCTTGTTACACCGTAGTGGTATAAGTAAATTGAGTTCAAATTTTGATATTTCATTCAGCTATGGTGCGTTCCACTACAAACTGTCAGCATTCTTTCATAATAACATAGATGCTTCTCATTCAATCAATGTTGACAGTATAGAGTAGATGATGATTATTTAAGGGAAATTAGAGTGCGGTATTCAATAGCATGACTTTATGGTGATATTTAGGCTCATCTCACACTTACGCGACTCAGGTCGAGAAGAGACTCGACTCTAGTCGAGAGCATGTGTTTTCAAATGGTGACAGTGGCGGAGACTAGAATCGACTGGTCTGAGTGTCACCATTTGGAAACACATGCTCTCCACTAGAGTCGAGTCTCTTCTCGACCTGAGTCGCGTAAGTGAGCCTTAGAAGCTTGCTGGCAATACTCGACCAATAATCAGCCTCCACATATTATATTATTATAAGTGATGTGGAAAAAATATTTTGATCGTTACGGCCTTCCAATTTGTGTAATTAGACTCTCAGCTGGAGCGCGAAGCGCGGAGTCTGCTAACCCACCCTACTGGGGGTGCAGGGGGCGAAGCCCCCTACCGAGCGCGAAGCGCGAGTTATATTATTATAAGTTGTTGCTCAGCATTTGAGTTGAATGGACGGTTTCTGTAGGAGTGCTATCTAATCAGTGTTTTTCGATTCTACTACACAGTAAACAGCGAACTATGACTTGCTAGGTTATTTTTCTTGTGCGGCCGTGCGTTGTGATTTTCTGTTTTTCTATAACGGACTGGTTTTTTCCACCAATTTTAACTTATTGTTTTTGGACATTCCAAATAAATATTGAAATGGCGAGTGCATGTATAACATGCAACCAGCAAATTGGGCGCACGTCGAAATCGAAAATTGCTTGTTCAACCTGCGGATCCATCCACCACGGAGACTGTGTCGGTCTCAAGGACGCCGAAGTTGAGATCCTCCAGAACAAGTTTTGGAACTGTAAGGCTTGTACTGACACCATGCGTCGGCTAAGAGCGAGTTCAGATTCGACGCCCGTCAAACAGAGGCAACCCGCAACAACCAAACAGATAACAGTGTTTCAAAATCATTCGTCCACTGCTCCAGTAACCATAGATCAAATGAACGAACTCTTAAAAAAAGTTAGTGAAGACTTGGACGAGAAATTAAGTACTGAGATTGCTGCATGTAAGACCCTCATGGAATCCACTAATCAGAAGTTGAGCGATCAACAAAGGCAAATATCGGACTTGACTCTCGAAAACCAACATCTGAAAGCCAGATTACGCGAAACCGAACTGAACCAAGATGAACTTGAGCAATACGGTAGGAGAAAATCGGTGGAAATTTTTGGTGTGCCGGAATTGGAAAATGAGAATGTTACTGATCTAATTATTGATATTGGGAAGGCGCTAAATGTTACATTGGAACCAACCTCAATAGTTGCGTGTCACCGTCTACCAAAAAGAAAGAATCATCCGACTTCTACAATTCATGTTCGTTTTGTGCGACGTGGGTCGCGGACGCATTACGTACAAACAGGCGTGCCACAAAAAAATTCACTACAGATCGCATCAACATGCAGGGCAATACTCCAATCTACCTGAACCAATCACTAACTGCGAAAAGAAGGAAGCTGTAAGCACGAGCCAAGTATCTTCTAGGAGATGATGGAGCACACCGGCAGTGGATAGATCGAGCCTGTAGAGTGAAATTGAGAAGCGAAGATGGATCCATATTCACAGTGTTGAGAGATGACGAGGACTTGGAAGAGGCTTTGAGGGCCAATGTGTGAGTAGATAGGAACTTCTAATTCGTTGAGGGAAAGGGAGGTATACATTTTCACAGAATGCATTAAAATATTCTGGATCGTCATTTTATGATGCTAAGATAGTAAAAATAATTGTAAAGAAATTATCTTTTTTTTACGAATGAAGTGTTCTGTTATTTTTGTAACTTTTTTGGATTGAGAATGGTGCTATATATTTAGATAATGCTCATTACATTATCAGCTTTTTATTGTTACAAAATCCAATATTATGCTAAAATAGCTCATTCATCCTTTAAATTGCTATGAAGTCTTGTTGCTCTTAAGTCACTATATGATAATAGCACGGTCGCACAATGTGACTTTATTTTAAAGCTAAGCACTGTATTATTCTATTCTCTAATTTCGAATTCTACATTAGTAGAATTTTCTACATTCTTCCACTCAAATTCACTTCTTTTTTCTCTCTCAGTTTTCGTTATTAAAATATATTAACTCCTATTTTTCCCAAACACATTTAAATAACTGTTCTAATCCGCAGATATTTATTCATTATTGAATAAAATCTCCTCTATCCTTATAGTTGATGCAGGAATAACTAAATATCAATAAAAATAAATTGAAAACATAAAATGGTATTGCTTGATGACTTTGGAGGGTTATTTGAGGATGGATGCTATGACACAATAGAGTATGATGATGTGTTGAATTTTCAGCCATCATTAAAATTGAGCAATGCTTGTGAGACGTCTATTAACATCTTACATATGAATATACGTAGCATGAATAAAAATTTTGATGAGTTCTCCACTGTCCTTCAAAACTGTAAAACCACATACCATTTAATAATTCTATCTTAAACATGGATTTCGGAAGATCACGAGTTTTCTTTCAGCCTGGACGGGTACTCAGTGATAAATTGACCTGCTAAATTAAATAAATGTGATCTGAGTACAGAATGACTCAATATCAACCATTGATCACATATTCCATAAAGATGAAACGTCCAATTATGAGGATGAAGTAGGTGTAGTTTTCAAGACTAGCATTACAGATCATTTTGCAACTGGTTTATTCTTGTGCACATCAGATCACAAACAAGTCTCCACAAATTACAGAGAGTTCACTGGAAAAATAGATTATTCAAAACTAATTACAAACCTACAGACCGAATCTTGGCAGGATGTATTGGATAGCAATAACATAGAAAACATAACACCAAAATTTATCGACAAATTAAATAACCACATCACTAATTCAAAAATAAAAATAAAATTGAATCGCAGTCAAAAACCCTTGAAAAACTGGATTAGTGCAGGCTTAGTAAACTGTATAAGAACTAGAGATAAAATGTATAAACAATTGAAAAAACAACCTC
The DNA here is from genome assembly GCF_014356525.2 of Nilaparvata lugens. Classification (NCBI taxonomy): domain Eukaryota; kingdom Metazoa; phylum Arthropoda; class Insecta; order Hemiptera; family Delphacidae; genus Nilaparvata; species Nilaparvata lugens. The sequence continues at coordinate 19,775,359 of NC_052516.1, forward strand.
TCAATCTTAACTTGAAATTGACATATACTAGATATAGAAACGTTTTGAGAAGCCTGATAAAGCAAGCCAAGCAGAATTATTTCAAAAACAAGATATCACAATGTAAAACTACTGAACAAAAAAAAGAAAGCCACTGATATGAACATCGATCCAAGTGCCTTGAATAAATATTTTGCAGAAGTTGGCAAATCGTATGCCGAAAGAATAGAAAACTCTGATATTGAAAATTGGCCTCACTTTCCAGATACAGTTGTCAATTCACCACATTCATTTTTTTGTTTGCCAACAAATGAGTGTGAGGTAATAGAAACAATTTTCACGCAAAAAAATAATTCTTCCCCAGGTATTGATAATATTAGTAATATGTGTTTGAAAAATATATCCAATTACATTGCTAAGCCATGTCTTTCATAATAAATGAATGTTTTGAGCAGGGATACTTTCCAAAAGAGTTCAGAATTGCTAGAGTTGTCCCACTCCACAAGGGTGAAAATGTAGGTGATCCATCCAACTACAGACCAATAAGCCTGCTCAGTAGCCTTTCCAAGATAATGGAGAAGATAATAAAGACAAGATTTGTGAATTACCTAAGTAAATTTGATATTATTCATGAAAATCAATATGGCTTCCAAGCCGGAAAGAGTGCCCAGGATGCCATATTGCACCTTGTAGAAATAGTGACTGATAATTTTGCTAAAAATAAGAAAACTTTAACTGTCCCACTCGACCTGGCAAAAGCTTCTGACACTATTCCACACATGACACTGCTAAAAAAACTAGAGAATATAAAGATACGTGGCAAGGCATTGGATTTGTTCAAACATTATCTTAAAGACAGAACGCAAATCATTTCAATAGGAAATAAGTCTGATCAAATAAACTTATCAGAATATGGCGTACCACAGGGTACTGTACTTTCTCCAGTGTTATTTCTTGTGTATATGAACGATATACTTAAACTTAGCACACAAGATAGAAAGATAATTTCATTCGCAGACGATACTATCATGACTTTCACAGGCTCTACATGGGAAGAAGTGAGAGATCTTGCATTGGAAGGGTTGAAGTCTATTAAGTCATGGTTAGATATGCACAATCTTACTTTGAATCATAAAAAGAGTTCATTTATTACTTTTTCCTCAAATGCTGGATCCAGACCAATAAATTTAAGTTTGGAAATTCATAATTTGTCATGTTGTTTGCTTGCGCTGGCCCCTTGCCGGTGCCCTGTACTTGAGGAGGTGGATCATGCCAGGTTTTTAGGTGTTATAATTGATTCCCATCTAAGGTGGAACTACCATATTGATGAAAAATTTAAAAAATTGAAGTATCTAATTTTCAGATTTTATAAGATTAATTTGTTAAATGACATAGCTATAGCTAAATTGATCTATGTGGCATATGCACAGTCTGTCTTGCAGTATGGGATACTGGCCTGGGTGGGAGCGGCCAGCTGTCATATGAACAAAATTTTCGTGGTGCAGAAACACATATATAAATAAATCAATATATAAATAAATGTAACTTGAGGCTCAACATGAGAGACACACCATACAACCTAAGAACAATGACCATAAATCAGGCTAGGATGGATCTAAATGTATGCAGGCAACAATTCAAATACAGAATTGATAAAGTTATGCTCCTGATTCCAGCGAGGATCGTGGAAATCAGCTGCAAAAAATATTATCCTAAAGAAATAGATCACTGGTTGAGGGAGAATGGTGATATACTGGAATCTTTTTGATGATCTTAAAAAATATTTGTTCACCCCAAAACAGAAATAATTATACAAAAAAAACATAATAATAATAGAAATAGTAATAAAAAATAACAAATCGAAATAGTAATAAATCTAACTAAATGGTAATAATAAAACATAAAAAACTAATAGTAATAATCAAAACAGAAAAAATTACGCAAAATAGAACATAAATATTAGCAATAAAAATCGCTGTATCGGGAGAAATTTTTCAATAGGGTTCTTTTGTTATTCATGTTTAGTAATGTGTCAATTATGAGAATTTTTTAGTAATATTGTATTTTTTGTTTTTGTTCTCAGAATAGAATTAGGCTATAATTATATTTCTTTTTAGTTTTATGAAATAGCACAACTCGCATCCGCGCTCAGATTCTTTCTTTGCGGATGCTAATCTTTCCATAAAATGTAATTTATATTTATGTTAGTAAACTGTATTTTACATGGAAATAAATTTGATTTGATTTGATTTAATTTGAAGTGATGTGGAAAAAATATTTTGATCGTTATGGCCTTTCAATTTGTGTCATTAGATTCTGCAATACGTTAGTGGAGTGTTTTCACAAGTAAGGTGCTTCGCTTTTTCTTGTGTAAGATCTACTGTGCGTAAGGAATATTACAAACAGCTCTTAAAAAACGGTAAGACGTGAAAAATTCTCGAATGCCCGTCTTCATCAAGCTCGGTCAAGACATTTGAACATGGTCAAATCAGGTACGGTTCTCAAGGAGTGCACGGGAACATTTTTATATCTCCTTTGAGAATAGTTGGCTCCTATCAATATATTCCAGTGTACACAAGGCAAATCGTACCCGGCTTGACAATGTTCATGTGATTCGACCGAGCTTAATGAAACAGGGCATAATTTTTTTCAAGATTTCCAATTACTGATTCTTAAAGCATACTTGTGGCTAGAATCGATAGTACTAGCTCATTCTGAGAATATTAATTCACAATCATATTCTTATTTTGAAGTAGATTTTTTAGTTTTGTATTTCACCTCTGATGTTTGTTATGAATTTTATCGCCGATTAATTGTTATGTTCTTCCCAAACTGAGTGAGGAACATAACATGTTATTGTAAACTCTCTTATGGAAAAAGTGTGTGCCAAATAATTTGAAAGAGTATTGCAATGTGACCGTAAAATGTGAGAAAAAAAGATTGAGATCGTGAAGAATCTAATCAAATCCAATATTTGAAATGGATCAAGAAAATCAACTTATTTTCTGCTCTATTTTGTCTTTTTTTCAAGGAAAATCAGTTTTATTGTACAGTACCTATACTGTAGCCTGAATTATAGTGCAATAGATACTAAAATAATTAGCTAAATTAGTTCTGAAAGCACATTAAACTCATAGTATTAAAGACAACTAGCTTACCCGGCGAACTTCGTATCTCATGTCACACTTGACTTTATTTGGTCAGTTTTTAAAACTTGACAAACTGAAAAATTGACGAAAAATTAATGAAATTTTTAAGAATTGAAAATAGGCCTATAACCATCCTTGGTTAACTAGTAGTTCTGTGAACAGTAGACCTCGCGCTCAGTAAGTTACATTGACCTGTTGTTATGTTTTCTCGAAAATTAATAAATAATTTATTAATTAAAAATGTCTAGAACATGTGGACTATTCCCCCAGAGTAAAAGCCCATACGCGATTATACTCTGGAAAAAAGCAAAGTATGCTGATCTGACATAAGACGTGGGGACACAGCCTATCAAATTTCTCAGCAAGTATACCACTCTGGATAATTTGGAAGTAATATATTTAATGTGAGGCTCCCATGAAAGTTTGCTGTCAATAAAAACGCCTAGAAATCTGACATTACCCAAACGGCTCTCCATAGGTAAACTCTTCAAGCTAAAAATATTTTCTTGAGTTTTATCCTCATTGAGTGAAAAACCATTGGCTCTGAACTACTTTGAAGCCTCAGACAAACTGTTCTCAGCTTCATTCTGGAGGATTTCGAAATTTGAGCTTACATTAATAAAAGTTGTATCATCCGCATAAATTATAGAATCAGCATTGCTTGTACAGAGTGGCAGATCATTAATCATCAATATGAACAATAATGGTCCCAAGACCGATCCCTGCGGAACCCCACTTTTTATCTCATTCACTTGAGATTTTTCCTTTCCTATGCAAACAATTTGTTTTCGGTCACTGAGGAAAGAGGCGAAAATGTTATTGAATTTGCTACCAACAATGCCATAATGAGCCAGTTTACTCAGAAGCACATCGCGATCCACGCAATCAAATCCTTTACTGAGATCGCAAAATGTGGCCAGAGCATATTTTTTATCCTCATAAGCCCTGAGCACCTTTTTAATCATGGAGTCAATAGCATTGATGGTAGACTTGTTCTTTCTGGATCCAAATTGTACATCTGACAGTATGTCATGTTTACTCAAGTAATCACACAATTGAAGATGGATGATAGTTTCTAAAACTTTTGATAGGATCGGTGTGAGAGATATTGGGCGGTAACTTGATGGACACTCTTTATCACCCTTCTTATAGATGGGCACCACTCTAGATAGTTTTAGCATTTCTGGAAATACCCCTTCTATCAAACATTTATTAATACAATAGGTAAGAGGAATTATTATACAATTTATAATTTTTTGAGCATATTACTTGAAAAGTCATAAATATCTATGCTATCGGAAGATTTCAAACTTTTAACGATATTCAAAACAAGCTCCGGTGTTACTTCAGTGAAAGAAAACTTATCCCTTAGTGGTTCATTCCTACTATGCAAAGTTATAAGCTCTATTGCCGTTTCAGAAGGTCTTACAATACTGTCACAGATCTCATTCACAGATTGAACACATAAATTATTGAAAATATCTGGAGATATTTTCACAGGCTCCTTCTGTTTGCTTTTTGCAACTGAATTAATCACATTCCAAGCTTTTTTGCATTTATTATTGGAAGATTGGATACTAGAAACGTTATAATCTTTCTTAGCCTCATTTAAAGCTACCCTATAATTTCTCCTGGCTGTAAAGTACCTTGATTTTATCTCATCTGTTTTACACAGTCTATACATTTCTGAATGAAGTTCCAATTCATTTTTCATATTCGATAGATGAGGAGTGTACCAGGCTTTTTTCTTATTATATTTCTTGCAATTGTATGTATTGGGATTAATCTTGAACTTATGCTCAGGAATATAAGTTTCAAATATATTCAAGAATGTATTGAAAAATTTATTGAAAACCACATTTGCTGTTTGATGTGTATTATCAATGAGCAGCCTTTCCCAATTGAAGTTATTGAGTGCATTTTCGAAATTCTGAAATTTATTCTGCGTTATCGGTCTCGTGATGACCACCTTAGGCCCTTTATTATTTTGATTTGATAACTCCGAACATGACCCATTAATCTTCAACCAAACCGAATCATGATCAGAAAATGCAAAAGGTGTCACATCAGAACAAATTACATCTCTATTTGAATTCGTAAATATATTATCCAGACAGGCAGTCTCTCTTGTGGGCTTACAGTTTGTAAAACTATAGTTGAATTGTCTCAATAGATTTTTAAACTCCTTTACACTGCGAATATCTTTTGTTACATCAAAAGCCGCATTGATGTCGCCACCCATTACTATACCAAATTTCTTCCACTGAGGATTGAGAAAGAAGTGGAACAAATCCTCCAATTTTTCTAAGAAGATTTGAGGATCACCATTGGGTGATCTGTAAAGAGCTACGACAACAATTTTCAAATCTTTGAAATAAGCACCCATTGCTTCAAAATGCATCTCACTGCACAAAAATGCTAAATCCAATTTAATACTAGTGGCAGTCAATGCTCTCTTAGTATAGATTGCTACTCCACCATGGATATGTTGCTCCCTATTGAAACTATTTACAAGCTGAAAGTCATCTAATACAATAAAAGGAATTTCGTCATTACTGCACCAGTGCTCACTCAAGCACAGCAAATCAAACAAGTTATCATTAGCAAATTCATTCAGAACAACATGTTTTCCAACAATACCCTGAATATTAAGATAGCCCACTTTAAATGCTGAGGTTTGCCTAATAATAGTATGGCAATGATTAATCCCATTCATAGGCTCACTAACATAATTATCAAGAGGTCGATCATTAGCCTAAATGCAGGCTGACTATCAACATAATTATTCTTAACACATTCAGAACTACGCTTACGTTTCGTCAATTCTCCAATGCATGACTGGTAATCTACTGACAAATTTCTAAAAAAAAGTCCGTATGATACTCAACAGGAATTGGTTGAGATGAATTTTCGTTCTTACAAGCTATTTTTTGAACAAATTCTAAGATTTTATCACAAACATATTTTTTTCCCAAGGAATTAAGATGTAGACCATTGGAAGTATGAAATCTTCTTCCTACGTTCGTGATATTTACAAAGGAGACATTTTTAAAATGTTTACATAAATTATAGGTCTCTCTGTTAGCATACTCTATTTCTTTATTTATAGCGGACCAGTCTGGTAAGTCATATCTGTGAGGTACCGAGAAAACTATCACATTGCGCGCACGACGGTTCTGTAGATCTCGTAGTTTATCGCGAAGAGAAGAGTTGAATTGCTTCCTTTCATTACAGGCGATATCATTCGTACCGGCTAAGAACACAAGTACATCGTCGTCGTCCAGTTGACTGCTCTCTTCTGCTACATCCTTGAAGCGAGTCTGATTTTTACTCTAATATTGGCATATGAAGGAGGCTCCTTTTTCCTTTTATATTATCCTTGAAATGATAATTATCACTCCCCTATCATTGAAAAACTGGAACATGTTGAAAAAAAATATTCACCTCATGAAAGAGAGTTGTTCATATTGCATCCATTAATTACTGAAGAATGAGAGAATCATTAATTTTTTTTGAATTTAGCTTAGTTTATATTCATCCTAAAATGGAAGATGGAAAGAATGGAATTCTGTGTGATTCATCGTACATCGCGTATTTCCTGGACCATCTATTGACAATCAACAACTTTGAAAACATTAAATTCATTTCTAAAACACTGATCTAACCTATCTATTTTTATTATTTTTTTAATTCAACAATTTACTGATGGATATTACTACCAATTGATTGAGTAGGATATGTTCTAGGAATAATGAATGCTGCATGACTAAGCACATAGGAAGTCCGTATTGAGATGTAAATGAAAATATTGATTGTCAGATTAATTTCATGATTGACCAAATAAAGTCAAGTGTGACATGAGATACATTGACCTTCTGGCGGTACGAAGTTCGCCGGGTAGGCTAGTTATAAATAAAGCTTTATTATTAATAGTCAACGCTGAAAAAAGACAGGCTCAATTACCAGAAATACTATAAATTCTATAAGGGACCAGTAAGCCATTAACTTTGAGTAGTTCAATCACTTCCACTATGGACACTTGATACATCATAGACAATCAATGAATCAATACGTTTTAGTAATTCAATTCAAAAATACGTTTGAAATTTATTAGCTACAGAATAAAAAACTTTTTGCAGTGACCCCGACTACTACAATATGAATAACCATTTGGATCAAATATAAGGAGTTACTCACATCTCTCATCAACTCGTACTTTTCATTCACAGAATATTAACAAAAAAAAGTCATATTGAATGAACTAACGGCTAAGGTTTGCCTTTTTCTGGCCGTCCTACAAATAAATGTAGGTATATGTTCGACATTTTTTTTTGTAATCTTGTTGTCTATTAAGAAAGTTTTCAATGTGATTTTTGATGGCAATAGAATTTGATTTGGTAAAAGGATTAACAACAAACTCCTAATCAAAGAAAATCTCTGTGCTCTGTTCTAATCGGAATGTATGAGACTCCAAATACAGCTAATAGAAGGCGCAAACCAAACTGGCCAACAATACAACAATACACACACGTGGCAAGCTCGGGCTCTCGATTTACGAAAATTAATTCGATCAGCTGATTGATAAGAATATTTTAAGCTTTCCAATGATTACAACACTTGCTAGAATATCATGTTTCAATTATCTCAGTTTCATATGGCGTTCACCTTACCATGTTTATAACATTACTTTATAGGATCCTTTCCATTCCTTTGAAATCCTTAGAGGGAAAATATCTCAAAATCTGTTCTTAGTGCGCGTCTAGCATGTTTGAAGAATAATATTTTTGCAAAGTTTTAAGTCTGTAGGCCAATCAGTTTTAGCTGTAGTGTGATTTTACATAAAAAATTTCGAAAAAAGCCCTTTCCTGAACCCCCCTGTGCTCCTGATCGGAATTTTTCTGCATAGATCTGATTATTTTTTGTAGCTGAACAAAAAAGTTCCTCATGACTGTGGAATAAGCGGTTAAAAAGTACAAAATTCTGAGGGGGGGCCAGCTCCCTCAGGGGGGCAAATTTCTGAAAATCCTTTTTTAGTGGTGTTTTGAGGCTACCATAAACAATTGTGCGAATTTCAAGTTTTTAGACTTAGTAGTTTGGGCTCTGGTGTGATTTCAGTCTGTCGGGGCATAGCCTTTTATAGATATAGAGAAGATAACTTTACAATTAAAAATGAAAACAAGAGAGAATAATATCGCACTCCACTAAATATTCACAACGATTCAGTATAACTAATAAGATTAGAAGAGAACGATATTTGAGTTAGATGCAGGAACGTTAGTGAAGGGGTATAAAAAAGGGGTATGAAAGTTATGTATACGGTATACAAAGAAAAAAGAAACAATTGAAAACATAAAGAGTTAGTAAAGCTCAAAAATAATAATTTAATCATCAATTGATCAATTCATCAATTTGATCATCAATTAATCATCAAACGTTGTAATAGATTTTCACGAAATTTGACAGGTGTGTTATTTTTTAAATGCGCGTCGACGTATATACAAGGTTTTGGAAATTTTGCATTTCGAGGATAATTATAAAAGGAAAAGAAGCCTCCCTCATACGCCAATATTATAGTAAAAATCAGACTATAGAATTATTCATCATAAATTAGGTGTCAAGTGGATTATACTTATTGTATGCAATGACGCTTGCAATTCAATATCTCAATGTTACTTGGTGAAAAAACAGCGTTTTTGTGGACTATGAATTGCATGTAGTGAGGCATGCAATTGATAACTTGAAGTAGCATAGTATTTTCTCCCGACTTTTCTCAGCTTTCAACTCGGTAAGCTTTTGATGATAGAAGCATAGCTGTTTAAATCAAATTATTGGCATTGTCGATACAACAACTCAAACAGTCATTAGTCGTTTATACACTGATTTCTCGCCGAAACGACAGGACAGGACGGAATTTACTCTATATATATATATGCATATGCATACATAGGCCAAAATTAGAAAAAAAACATAATTTTACACTTAATATTTCAAATACCAATAGAATTTAGAATGTTCTGGAGCCACTGACACGCATCTTCTCCAGCATCATGGAGGGCCGACAGCCCTCCATGATAGGAGTGTTGTGGACACTCAGATATTAGGTGGTTCATTGATTGGATTTGTCCACATTGGCACAGAGGATCAGATGTGTATCCCCATGCTGTCATCAGCTCAGCACACCTTCCCACCTGCGTCCTGAACCGGTTAAGGCCACACCACTCTCTACGTCTCAGCTGGGTGCCAGGAACAATGTTATTAGGGTCATCCACAAGGCCTTTGTTCCTGACCTCTCCCTGCAACCATCTCAGTCTCCATAACTCCCTTGCACTTCTAATTTCCTCCTGCTCATCAAGTCTCAAGTATCTTCTTGACTTGAGGCGCCTTGGTGGAGGGTTAGCCAAATCTCTAGAGACTGGGAGATCCTCATGAATGTGTTGTAACTGGGAAATGAACTTGTTCTTCTTCTCCAACCTTCTGAGATCTGGAGGCATGATGTTACTAAGCACAGGCAACCACTCAGTCTCTGTTGGTCTCAATGTCCCACTAATCTTCCTCATAGTTTCATTGAAAACTGTATCAATTTTCTCAACATGTCTGCTGCGAGCCCAGACAGAAGAGCAGTACTCCCCTGTACTGTACATAAGTGCAAGACTTGATGTTCGAAGGGCATTCATGTCACAACCCCAGGTTGTTCCCGCAAGTTTGCTGATGATATTTAGCCTTGTCTTCAGTTTATCTCTCAACCCCTGCAGATGTTGTCGATATGTGAGGGATCTATCAAGTCTGACTCCTAGGTAACGGGGAGCTTCCTGATGAGATATTCTTTTGCCACATAACCTGAGATTAATTGTCTTTTTTGCATGCTGGTTACTAAGATGGAATATTGTTGAGACAGTTTTGGACGGGTTTGGCTTCAAGAACCACTGCTGGAAGTATTCTGCCATTAACTCTAAGTCCTCATTCAACACAATTTGGAGCTGATCAAAATTTCGACCTTGAGTAACAAGCCCAATGTCATCGGCATAAATAAACTTGCGTGATTGAGTAACAGGCAGGTCTGCAGTGTAAACATTGAACAAAATTGGTGAAAGAACCGATCCTTGAGGTAAACCATTTTGTAATCTTCTTATAGTGCTGAGTTTACCATAAAGAGACACTCTGCATGTACGGTCTCTCAAAATAGCTCCAAAGAGATTGACGGTTGCCTTGCATTTCAGGATCCTTGCTAACTTCAGAAGAAGACCAGATCTCCACACTGTGTCATATGCTGCACTAAGGTCCAGAAATACGGCTCCTGATTTGAGGTTTCTCTCAAACCCATGCTCAATGTAAGTTGTGAGCCCCAATACTTGTTCCTCACAACTCCTACCCTCCCTGAAACCAGCCTGCTCCTCTGGCAAACACTCATCCATTCTGCTCCCGACTCTTGTCAGCAGGACTCGTTCAAAAAGTTTGTACACAACTGACAACAGGGCTATTGGTCTATAGCTTTTTGGGTCTCTTTGATCTTTTCCTGGCTTCAATACTGCTACGACCTTTGTTTGTTTCCAGGATTTGGGGAGCTCAGCTCTAGCCATTACTTCAGAAAAATACTTTGAGAGCCACATTATAGCTTTTGGTCCCAAATTCTTGATAAACTCAGGCAGAACTCCATCAACTCCTGGTGCTCTATTGCCTTTCATCTTTTTTATGGCAGCTATAATCTCTTCAGAACTTACCAACTCAGCCAAAAAGGATTGTTGCATGCAGTTTTTCAGCTCCTTCTGTAGTTTCCGCTTCATTTGAGCTTTCAGCTTTGGGGGCACATCTATATCACCATTTTCCTGGAAGATGTCAGCTATTTGATCAGGAGTCACATCCGCTCTTTTTATGGATCTTGTGTTCCCACTCAGCTTTCGGAGTAAACTCCATGATTTTCTGCTGGAGTGAGTGAAATCCAGACTCTGCATGGCTTCCATCCAACGATTGCGTCTTCCTTCATCCAAATTTTTTATCAGGCTATTGGCAAGCTCATCAGTTGGTGAAACTTTATATTCAGCCAGTAAACCATCACATTCTGCATTCCAACATGGGACATAATTCTTTCTATGGCCTCTTGGATAGATCTCTTTGCAGCCATGAAAAGCAGTCTGCTAAACCTTCCATAGTTTGGTATGTTGATAGGGATTCTGGAAACTGTTTTTTCAACTTCTTCAGTAAACTTTGCCCAAACTGCCTTACGGAGATTCCACCTTGGAAGTTCAGGATTTTGAACACATGGCAACCTCATGCCAATCTCTAAAACCACCATGCTATGTTGACTTCTAGGGAATCTTGATTCAACTGATCTTGTCACATGCAAAGGTCTACCTTCCCTATTACATGACACAAAGCACAGATCTGGAGTGGTAGAAGTTCCCCATCTGGCAGAATGAAAAGTGCTGCCTTGTTTAGCATCATATTCCAAGTGACAATCATTTACTTCAGCCCATCGAATCAGACTCTCACCATCCCTGTTTTCAGTTCTGTAGCCCCACAGAGGGCTATGAGAGTTGAAATCGCCAGCATAAATGCACGGATGTGCAGCATGAGGGAGGGCAGGGTTCTCCCATTCTTCCCCAGGGGGTTTGTACACATTGAATATACTCAGCCCTCCGTATACTATGCCTATGGCATGACTATTTCCATTCAAACCACTACAATTAGAAGCAATATTCGATGTAACAAATGTGGCAATTCCATGCTTATCATGATTTAAACTGTTAACAAGTGTATAGCCTGGAATCTTCAGCTTGTTATCCATATTCGCTGCTACATGTGTTTCTTGAATCAGTATGATGTCAATTTTGAGATCTTTACTCATTTTTCCACAAATTTCTCCTTTAGCTCTTGTCATGCCCTCAATATTAAGTTGTGCTATTCTAAGTAAGTTACTATCTGGATTGCCCTGAAAAGGACTTTGGCCTATGTAGCCGGGAGACATTACTGGAATGTGTCCGGCTTGCAAAAAATGAGCTTCAAATTGATTTCAAAATCCACTCAATATCTATAATGTACAATTACATTAAAATTAAGAAAAGTACTTTAAAACACAAGGCAGAAACATTGAAAAACATCAATACCTACTTCCCATCTCCATAAAACATTTTGAGGTTAGAAAATATTTGTAGACTTGCCTTTAAAATTTCTTCATGAGAATTCACTTTAAAAAAAAAACTTTTTCTTTTCAAACCTTCAGAAATAGTTGACATCAAATAATATAAGGCATAAAACTATCCAAAAAGGAAATTGAAAATAAAATTATGTTAAAAGTAGGAGTTTGAAAATTTTCATCTCCGTTGCTAAGGAGATTATTGTAAAAAAAAAAAATTACTCTGATGGACAGTATCAGAGGAGACTGTGGTTTATAACTGCACGAGGTCTACTGTTCACAGAACTACTAGTCCAATAGATTTAAAGAAGAGGAACAAAAGTTCCTACCCATTGAATTTCCTCTTATTTATACAGGAATATGGAGAAGTAGAAGCAAAATCAGAGAAGAAGAGAAAAGAAAATAGAATAGGGGAAAAAGAATAAAGGGGAAAGAAGAGAACAGAAAAAAAAAAAGGGATGGGATAAGAGAGTATAAGAAAAGAGTAGAGAAGTGGCACTTCTACTGTACTTTCTACCGTTTGCGACAAACTAGAGGAGTTTTCGGTCGTTTGGGAAACTGATCACTTTCGGTCATTTGGGACTCTCACCACTTTTCGCTCGTTTGGGACTCTCACTACTTTCTGTCGTTTGGGACAAAACACGTTTTCTGTCGATTGGGAAAATCCTTAAAAGATTTCTGTCATTTGGGATTCGGCTGAATGAGAAAGTTCCAGTTTCAATATTTCATTAATTCTGCCAATTGGGAAAAAGTAGTTTTCGGCCGTTTGGGAAAATATAGCGTTTCGGTCGTTCGGGATTCTGTCAATTGGCATGCCACCGTCACAACATGTTCATATACTTTACATATTATTCCAATATTCTTTCAGTATAATTTTCTATCAATATATTGAAATGGAGAATAAGTGTAATGAGACTCAGGTTATAAAGTATCATCTGATCAGCATTAGTTTGCTATCTTATCGTACCACTGGAGTAGGCGTAAGAGGCCGTTACTGGGGCGTTTTTCCCTTTTTCCTCTGAGGGATTTTTTCCTTTTCCCATGTTGGCAGCACTGTTAGCTTAATCTCTAACTTTCTCTCTCTACAAAGATTTTCCCTATCTCTCTCTATGATTAGCTGTCTCTCTCTGCCTTCCCCTATCTCTCTCTATCTTCTAACGGTAGATTTTGGTACCAGTAAAAATGCATTAATTGAAATGGATTATTCGGAAAAACCGAAAATGTCTATCACCAATGGTACTATCAGCCAATGATAAAGATAAGACAATAATGTCTAGAAAGGCTAAGATTATTGATAACAATTTTAAATGGGAATCATTTTCCAATTATTTTTTAGAAATAATGATATTGAATTTGAGGTAAGGTTCTTTGTAAATAACGCTTGTTGGCTATATCAATAATGGTCAAGCTGAACATCTGCGATTCAATCAGATACTTTCTAACAAAATAATTGCAAGTAAGTAGCATTCGTTGAGACAAGGACAAAAGGGTCTTGTAGCTTATAGCATGCAAAATAAAGGACATAAACATTTAAAAAGCAAATATGAATATTTATTGTATATTTGTGAGCAAATAAAAATCATGAAAACATAATAAGTTGAACTATTCAACTAATTACAATAATTGGAGGAAATAACACCATCATATATTTAATGGAGGTTGTCCGTAATCAGGCCTAGTGTTTTTTGTGAAAACTCCATCATTCAAATATTTGTTAAACCGAATAGGGTCACGATTGATTCGGATGATTGGAGCTTTACTGTATCTACTATGGAGAGCGTGGAAGAAGAAAATTGATTTGACTTGTCCTCCAATCATTTGCACTCACTCTGTAACATGAATCTCCCTATAGATCGTTTGATAAGTGAATAATGAATAAGTGATTTGTGAATAATCGCTACAAACTCAATTTCATCCAATCGACAAATTCTACATGGGAATGATGAGAACGATAGATACTCTTGTAAGTTACAACTACAGTAATCGCAAATAACATGAGGATTCAGGAGCTGGCTAGGCAACCCTCACTACTCCATAAAAAAATACAGTATAACTTCAATTCTTATACTGTACTACTATTCCAGACTGGCAATACTGATGACAGTCACTGATGCCGCAATATTGGGTCAATAATTCAGATGCGGTTTGCTCCAAAAAACTATTTGTTCACAATAAACGAGTAAATATATTATATGAATTTTATTCTTATTTTATATTTACAATAAACATAATTATATTATAGGCCTACAAATTTTATCCTTATTTGAAAAAAGTTTTCTTTCTAGAATAATAATTATGAAGAATTTGTTTAAATTAATGCACATTCTCTATTGAAAATAGATAAAATTTTTCTTTCATATATTGATATTATCTGAGACAAAAATCGATCCGATTCAATAATTATTGAAGTTGATACAAAAATGTATAATTTTTTAAATAAGAACTCTATCATCTTCCATTCGAAAATTCCACAGAATTTCAACTCTACCAACTATCATTTTTTAGAATCATTTGGTTACAATTGTAAAGCTTATAAATGACTTTAATTGCATGTTAAATAATATCAGTAAATAGTATGTGTCATTCAAATTGATCGATTTTATGCTAAGACAATTGGAAACATGACGTAGTCAGCAGCTGAATAATATTACTCAAATAGCACTTGTGTGCTTCTCGTATCCTTTGTTTTGAAAGACTATTGTTTCCATAGAACTGGAGCACAATGTTCTGTGGATAGGAAGTATTGAATTTCATCACATTTCGTTCTGACAATTAACTCATATCACTGGTTCACAATCTTCCATGAGTTATAGTCTTATCAGATTGACTTTTTTGTAGATCTGTATCTGCTTTTGGACTTTGTATCATACAAATCCAATAATCTGATACTTTCAACAATTATTAATGGGGAGAACAATGAGCTTCATATTTTTTAGTCTGTCAATGACTACATTGATGTTTGCATCATTAATGGTAAGTATAAAATGGATTTTTATATACTTGAAGGTCATATTTCATTCCAACCACTTGGATTGGTCAGTCCGAGTGATTTGCAAAATTTAGAAAATAGCTCTGTTTTAGGTTACAGTAGAAAAACTACTACTATTGAAAAATTGATATTCTGAGAAGTTAGGTACTTATGTCATTTGATAAGCAATTCCTTCTAATCCATACACAATCAATACAATAATGTTAAATTATGAACATGCGATGTATCAAATAAGAATAAACGCTGAATAATCAAATAAATGATCAAATAAACTATGTATCAAATAAAGATGGGCGCTGAAGAATAAAGATCCTCTACACTTTTGAGTTCGGAAACACGGTTGGAATAAAAAATCTGAAACTTGAATTGGGACTTCAAAGAATTCGAATTCCAAAAATTAAAAAACTTTGAAGATGTGATATATGTAATTGAATGAGTGAAGCGAATTTTATGTTTCAAGTCAATCAGCGTTTGTCTGTTTGTTTGTTTGTACCGCAGTTACAGTCGCAGTTATGTACCAATTTGGATCAAATTTGGTATACAAGTACTTTGAAACAAGGCACAGAAACATATATATTTAGAGTTTAAAAATTCATTCCCGTTCCAAGATGGCAGCCCTTTATTCGGAAATTTTACCCTAAAAATCAACATAACTTTTTAATACTTCAATGGTCATGTTCAAATTGGGCTCATTTTTGTCAGTGCTTCAAAGCGTTATTACTAGTAGTTTGGAGAACAGTGAAACTCGCTACACTCACTAACATCACTACTCACACAAAAACACACAACTGCTTTTACAATCTGAGTTAATATTTTAGCTTTAATATGAATAATTTTTAAATTGTGATATTATGTACATGTATAACAATGATTGTATTTTTATGTCGTAGCCTATACTTGTTTTATACTTGTCGTTGGCAATAAATGGATTTGATTTGGATTTACAAATTGGATTTAGAGTATAATGATAAATATATGCAATAGGATCGGTGAAGGACGCTGAGAAATAAAAGTTCTTGAAACGTTTGAGCTAGGATGCACGGTTGAAGAGATAAAAATCTGAAGCTTGAAATAAGGGACTGTAAAAGTTATCGAATTATAAAAAATTCAAAATTCTCAACATAATTATGATGTATGAAATAATACCGCCTTTGAACACTGGAAAATAATGAAAGTCTTCACTCTTTTGAGATACGATGCACGGTTGAAGCGATAAAAAATCTGAAAATTGAAATTTTTGTCAGGGGGGGAAATAATCAAATTCTAAATTTCTTTGAAATTTTTAACATCTGATATATGAGATAAGATCAGCTTAGAGCGCTGAAGAATGAAGGTCCTCTAAGCTCTAGAGCTCAGAAGCACGGTTGAAAAGATAAAAAATCTAAAACTTGAATTGGGATGAAAAAGATATGATTTCAAAATTTGAAAAATTTTGAACATGTGATACATGAATACCGCTTTAAAGCGCTGACAAAAATGATCCCAATTTGAACCTGATCTGATAAAGTATTGGAAAGTTAGGTTGATTTTTAGGGTGAAATTTCCGAATAAAGGGCCGTCATCCTGATACGGGGATGAGTTTAAAAATCTTAAATATATAAGTTTCTGCGCCTTGTTTCAAAGTACTTGTATACCAAATTTGATCCAAATCGGTCCATAACTGCGACTGTAACTGCGGTACAAACAAACAAACAGACAAACGCCGATTGACTTGAAACATTAGATTCGCTTCGCTCATTCAATTACATATATCACATCTTCAAAGTTTTTTAATTTTTGGAATTCGAATTTTTCAAAGTTCCAATTCAAGTTTCAGATTTTTTATTCTAAATTTTTTTGAAATTTTCAACAACTCATATATATATAATAAGATCAGCTTAGCACCCACAGAATTCCCATTTTATTTTCAAGGCCATCCCACGTCCCAGTAGTATAAAAATGGCGACTCTGGAACACAGTGTCTTAGTAGTATAAAAATGGCGACTCTGGAACACTTGTGTTCCAAACCTAACCTCAAGGTCACCCAAGACGACCAAACCTAACCTCAAGGTCAACGAAGACCAAACCTAACTTGAGAAAAAAATGAATGAAAGAATAAAAGTAGCAATAAATTACTGATTCTTATCCCTCAAATCCTCTCCACTCATATGCAGGGAGAAGTGATCATTCTATAGAATATACAAGGAACTTGAAAATCCAAACAGTAATGTGTTATCCTCTGGGTAGCATGTATGCTTTCAGATATGAATTCTAGAGTATAATCAAATCATTGTATCACAAAGGATATATTCTCCCAGTTATATTCCTCAGTACAGCATCCAATAGTATTTAGTCAGTCACTGTTAAGTCACTGTTCAGTCACTGTTCATATAAGTAAGAAATCACCTTGCTATGCTTTCAACAAAGGCTGTTTCAATGACTTCCACTCCACCTCCAACTGTCACATGACCAATGGCCACGCCCACCAGCAACAGGGGCATCAATGGGGGAGGGGGGACTCTAGCTCAAGATGGTCATGTAGAATCTGTCACTCTACATGGTCATGGAGACCTCTATCACATCAGATGAATATGTCCATGGTAGACCTACTAAATCAAGATGTCCATGGGAGACTCTAGATCAACATGACCATGCTGCTCTACATAAAATAGCATTGAAGATGGATATTACCAACAACTCTCACTCTACCTCCTCCGTGTTTAGACATGACTCATTTAACATGGACATTTTCAATGACCCTCACTCCTCCTGTCACATGGACCATGCTCACCAGTATTCAACATGGCTGTATGGCATGGTTGGGTTGTCCACTCTGTGGTCAGTTAGTCAGTTCAATTACTGATCAGTCACTGTTCAGTCACTGTTCAGTTACTGTTCTGTCACTGTTCAGTCAGTGGCATTTGTCATCCCAATGTACTTATAGCTAAACTATATCTAAGGAGGTGGTAGGTAATAAGTAATCAGTTTGGAATACAATTTGTTCTTTATTGAGCAATTCATTATCTATTTTATTGAAAAGTTCACTACAAACAGATATATCTCTGTTCCATAATCCAAGTTGTTTACTATATTGAGTGTGCAGAAAAGTGATGAATCCATGATATTTCTCCTTGGCCCATGTCAAGCAGGTGATGTCCTAGGTAGTAGACTCCATTTCCAGAACTAGTCTTTGGCAAGTCCTCCATGTTGATGTCCAATAGTCTTCAGCTGATAATCAGTGATACCTCTAGAACACTGTTTCAGACAGAGACAATACAATGTTGGTTAATTCTATGAGAGCTAGGAGGACCACAAAATTTAGAACTGGTTAACATGAATGATATACGAGCTGTGTGAAGGTAACAAAAAAGAGAGCTTTTCAGCTTTACTTACGAGAGATGGTTGTTTATGGGTCAGCCGAGTGCTGAAGACTGAGGTTGTGGAGGGAGAAGCCTTCTTCTCCAACAGCAATGAGGGTGAAGGGGGGGAAGGGGAACTGCATGAACAATTCTGTCTTTCTTATCTCTTGAGTATTCTTAACATTCCGCCCACCAAAAAAAGCATGAGTTTAATAATTTTGAAACTGTAGCATATGAGAAGTAACACACAAAGTATTGCACAAACTTGATGAAGAGACGATGCAAATAATTAATTACGATGAGTTTTACACATAAGCAGTGAAAACATAATATTCAGTCTCTATTTACAAAAAATGTCTCTCAGAGAGAGGGTACCAAATTAAGCTATTGGCAACACTATGAGTTTGTTTACAGGTCGCGTGAGGTGGCGGTGCGAATCAATGCCACTCTTACTACTTGGTCTTGTCTGGGAAATATTTGTTTGACTATGCCTAGAGGCCACAATGTGGGGGCGGTACTCGTATCCTTGATAAGCACTATGTGACCCACTTTCAAGGGTTCTGAGGGGGTCTTCCACTTGTTTTGCTGCATAAGTGTATGTCGATATTCTGTACTCCATTGATTCCAAAACGTCCGCACAATTTGGCATAGATGAGTCCATCGCTGCCGTACAGGGGTGGTAGTATCCAGCGGGATCTCCACAGCTTGTAGCAATGGTCGGCTGATAAGAAAGTGACCGGGTGTCAGCAGAGGTGAAGTCTTGTTGGGGTCCTGTGAATGCTCCAATAGAGGACGACTATTCATAATTGATTCAATATGAGAGAACACTGTGAAATATTCCTCCATTGTCATTGGATTATCACCAATTTGAATTTTCAGCAGTGTTTTTGCTGATTTAATATTTGCTTCCCAGATACCACCGAAATTGGGTGCGCTAGGTGGATTGAAGTGCCAGGTTACTTCACGTTGTACAAGAGCATTAAAGATGTCAGTCTTACTGTCAGCCAAGAATTTCGAGATATCTGATAATTTTTTAGCAGCTCCAACAAAGCTCAATCCGTTGTCAGAGTATATGTGAGAAGGTAGGCCTCTACGAGATGTGAATCCATCAAAAGCGGCAAGAAACGATTCAGTGGTCAGCTCCGATACATATTCCAAATGAACAGCTTTCACCGCTGGGCATGTGAACAATGCAAGATAGCCCTTTATACACTCTCGGTTTTTTGAGTGAGCTGCACTTCGTATTGAAGGGGCCAGCAAAGTCAACTCCTACATGGACGAATACAGATGAGGCATCACACAAAAATGGGGAATATCCGACATGATTGGCTGCTGGGGTTGAGCTTGCATGCGAGTACAATGGACACAATGATGTAATCTGCTCCTTATGAGGTTGCATGCTGATATAATCCAATATTTGCCAGCCACTAGTGACTGAGTTGTGCGAGGTCTAATGTGAAAATGATCTCTGTGAGTCTGATCACAAATCGGAGTGCTTAAATGAGATAGCTTTGGCAACAACAGTGGATGATGGCTGTCATATGGAAGGCTGGAGTTGCGGAGGTGTCCACCCACCCTGAGAAGACCAGAAGAATCAACAAAAGGCGAAATAGAGAACAGTTCTTGAGGTGGAGTTTCTCCCTTGCTGAGTAGCTTCAATGTTTCCGCAAAATAGAAGGCCTGTGTCAACCTCACGATACACAAGAGAGCCGAACAACACTTGGCAACAGATGGCAGAGGTTGGGCAGCACGAGCAGCGCGAGCGCGTAATGCTGTATGGCTGCGAAGATTGTGTTCCCTTACTTTTTTCAGCTCACAATTTTCTATGAATCGCAACACATAGCAAATACATGTGTTGCCTTGTGTATATTGGAGTATTTCTCAAAACATTCAAGAGCCTGTGGTTTATTTACTACAGTAGTAGTGAGAATTGACACTGTTGGCTTCAGTTCAGACTCATCGAAAATTTTGTCAACCCTTGAGATTGGCAAATCCTTGAATTGGACATGGTAAGATGGAGGTCCGTTCCACCAGAGTGAGTTTTCAACAATATCTTGTGCAGCAAGCCCTCTTGAGGCTAAATCAGCTGGGTTTGATTCAGTAGGTACATGAAACCAGTTTTCTGGAGAGGTTAATTCGAGTATTTGTGTAACTCGATTGCTTATATAAGTCTTGAGCTTGTAAGCTGGCGTTTTTAGCCAGTTCAACACCAACTTTGCGTGAGAGCACAGTCTTACATTGGAGATACTTTCTCCAAATAGAGGTATAATAACTTTATACAACTTTGACAGTAGTAGAGCTCCACATAACTCCAATCTAGGAATAGTATGTGTTTTCACAGGAGTGACTCGTGTTTTTGACATAATGAGATTCATCGCTATGAATTGATCACTTGATGCAATATGAATATAGCAGACAGCACTGTAACCCTTTTCAGATGCGTCAGCAAATCCTATCAATGAGATATTAACATATGTAGTTTCTATATGATGAGGAATTTGAACATTTGAGAGAGTCAGCATTGTACTAGAAATACGATTTCACTGACTAGTCAAGTCTTCATCAAGCGGCTCATCCCAATCAAGGTTGGATAGCCAGAGTAGTTTCAAAAAATATTTGAATGAGAATATTACAGGAGACAATAGTCCAAGCAGGTCGAACAATTTAGCTGTATACGATAGTATGGATCGTTTTGTTGGCAGTTCAGTGAACAGTGTAACAGTGTAAGAGAAAGCATCTGATGCAGGATTCCAACGAAAACCAAGAACTTTTATTTTTTGAGTCGTATCAGAAAATGCTAGAGGGTTTTCCAACATCTCGTTGGGAAATTCTTCAATTACTTCTTGCATATTAGATGACCATTTTCTCAATAGGAGTTCTCCTTTAGACATAAGTTCATTCAGCTGTGATATGAGTAATTTCGCTTCACATAGGCTGGAGGTGCCAGATACAATATCATCAACATAAGTGTGTTGGCGAATCGCATTGACAGCTAATGGAAATTCATTTTCATAATCATGGGCTAATTGAAGAAGTGTTCTTTGAGCTAGAAAGCTGCTTGACGTCATTCCATATGTGACTGTGTTGAGTTCTAATTCTATCAGCTCTTCTTGGGGTGAACTACAATAGAATATGTGCTGAAATTTTCTATCTTCTTTTCTGATTGAAATTTGCCGGTACATCATTTTAATGTTGGATGTAATGGCTACTTTGTGAGTTCTAAAACTCATTAATATGTGGGTGAGATCATGCTGTAATTTAGGCCCAACATGAAGTGATTCGTTCAGAACAGTTCCATTATTACAAGGCGCTGATGCATTAAAGACTACTCTCAATTTGGTTGTTGAACTGTCTTCTTTTTGAACACAGTGTTGTGGGATAACATAATTAGATGAGTGTGAAGCTTTGGACATGTGTTCTAATTCCATGTACTGTCTCATGAAATCATTATATTGTTTATGAACATTTTTGTTTGATGCTAATCTCTAGTGAGGTATATTTCTTCATTGAGGAGGTGCGGTTGTCACCCAATGAATCTTTAGTTTTGAAAGGCAATGTGACTTCATAGCGACCAGACGGCCACCGAGTGGTGGTTTTTGTGTACAGATTTTCGCAATATGCATGAGAAGGATTCTTTTCAACTTCTACTGAAACCTCTTCAGTCTCCCAAAATTTTTCAATCAACTGGTTGATTGGTTCAACATAGGTGAGCAAGCTTGTAGCCTTATTGACACTTGAGACAGGTTCATCAGAATCAACATTGCCAATGATAATATACCCAAATACTGTGCTCAAAGCTCCAGGCAAATTAGGATATAATTTAGTAATTCCATGAGATTGAGCAGATAATGTTTGGAGAAAATAGTCAGCTCCTAATAACAAGTCAACTTTATTAGAGATGTGAAACTTATCATCAGCCAGTTTCAAGTTTGAAAAATGTTCAAATACTTCAGGGTTCAATGAGACCATGGGTTGGTTACATGTGATGACTGATAAGACAGTGACTTTAGTACCCAATCTAAATTCTGATTTGAGCCTCAAGGATATAGTGAGATGAACTTCACCATGAGTTTTAGTAGTTTTAGAGCCAATACCGATGAGTTCTTGATCAGTGTAGCTAGTCTTCAAATTTAATTTATTCACTAACTCCTTAGTGACAGCTGTTATCTGTGAGCCTGAATCTATTATGGCTCAGGCAATGTGAGGCCGATTGAAGTGATCAAATACTATGACATTAGCGGTACCCAACAGACAAGAGGATGTATCTGAGGTCGATAGGCTAGAAGTATTGCATACAGCATCAGATGTAGGAGTGCTATCCTTCTGAGAATGCACATTAGTAGGCTCAGATGAGCTAGAATACCTCTTTTTGTTATGCAATAATGTATGATGCTTAGATGAGAAACAAGTTTTACATACATTTGTAGATTTGCAGAACTCTCTTCTGTGAGAAAACGTAAAACATGCTAGACATAGGTTATTTTCTCGAACAAACTTGTATCGTTCATCAACAGACATATTATAGAATTTTTTGCATACATAGATATTATGATCCATAGATTTACATACAATACACAGTGGATAGACTTGACATTCAGGTTAGTAATCTTAGACTGAGTCTGATCATTTGCAACTAATGAAAATCTCTTAGGTTTATTTTCATATGAATGAGAAACTTTAGTTTCAACCTTACTGTTCATTTGAATTGCAGTGGAAGGTTGTACAAGTTCGTACATGCAGCACTTAGCTGTAAGAAATTTCATTAAATCTTCATAAGATGGGTTACTGTCAATAGCCTTATTCTCAAATTCAAGGCAAGTTCTTGTGTATAAATGTTTCAAACACAAGGATAGCAAAATGAAGTCAGTTAAGTCAGGGAGCTTTTGTGCTTTCAAAGCAGAAACACAATTGCTGTGTACATCTAGAAATGTTCTCAATGATGCGTAATCAGATTTCGTGATTGCCTTAAATTCAAGCAATTGATCAACATAATGAGCACACAATCTTCTTGGATTGGAGAATCTATCACATAGCAATTTGTAAGCTATAGGATAATTTTCATCAGAGAGCGATAAATTAGCTATCATCTGGGTTGTGGTACCTGAAATGCTGGCTTTCAAATAATGAAACTTTTCAATATTGGATAATGAATCATTGTTGTGTAAAGCATCAAACATATTTATAAATTCCATCCAACTTTCTATTTCACCGTTAAATTTAATTAATTTGACTTGAGGGAGATGAATATTATTAGAACTGTTCCTACTCACAGTGTCAGTGGTTGATGGCTGTCTACATTTTGCCGTGAATTAAGAGTACAAATTGTTGTAACGCTCTATCATGATATCATACTCCTGATCCAAGGAATCTGAATTTGGAGCAACTTCTGTAATTTTGTCTTGTAAAGACTCGAAGGTTGTAAAATCATTTCTGACATCTTGGATAATAAAATCCAAGGGGACACCTGGTAGATTTGAGATTGCATGAAATATTTTATCAATAAGTCTTTTCCTTTTCACCAGCAGTTTTTTCAAAGCAGAGGAGCCTTGACTTTTATGAGTGGCTTGCTGAGTGGTTTCATTCAATCTTGACTCTGATAGAGAGTTCTCAGCCTCACCGTGATTTTACATTGCAATATTATAAGAGATATTTGAGGTTATGGCATTTGTTTACATTTACAGAGCTGAGAAGTTGTTCCCACTTCCCAGTGGTGTAGAGAGCACAGAGCTGTTTTAAGGTGAGAAGTCTGTGATACACTTATTGTGAAGGTTAGATACTGTATCAAGATACTGAATGCGTATACAGGCCTTAAACACAAAGATACTGTATCAGATAGGTTCCTGTTGCATTACTGGCGGGTGAGTGTGGATCTGCGCCTAGCATAGACTGGGTGCGTAGAAATCCAACTGCGTCTTCACATGACTGCGTAGGCATGGTTGAGATTGCGTGGTAGAGCTGCACAATGACTGAAGTTTGAATTCAAGGTGAATAATTCTTGAAGAACCATTGTTGACCGTTGCAGTTGCAATAAAACATAACTTGTAGATTGTAGGATTGTCACAAGCAAAATGTCACAAATGACGAAAATGACAGATGGCATCACTCAATACGAACACGAAATTGAGGAAATCGAAATAAATTGAAAGTGAGAACTTCGAGATATAAGAAGTTTTTGGCTTTTTGAGAGTTCAAACACTGAGCACACAGCTTTAGCGAACAAATTTTAAAACAAAACGCGAACTATAGGGAACCAGTTCATACAATGGAGAATAGTTTTTTCCTTTTTTCCATAGGCAGTAGTACAGAAAATCTGCGACTGTAGGACCAAGTTGGTTAATTCTATGAGAGCTAGGAGGACCGCGAAATTTAGAACTGGTCAACATGTATGATATATGAGCTGTGTGAAGGTAACAAAAAAGAGAGCTTTTCAGCTTTACTTACAAGAGATGGTTGTTTATGGGTCAGCTGAGTGCTGAAGACTGAGGTTGTGGAGGGAGAAGCCTTCTTCTCCAACAGCAATGAGGGTGAAGCGGGGGAAGGGGACTTGCATGAACAATTCTGTCTTTCTTATCTCTCAAGTATTCTTAACAATGTCATTGTTGTTAAATCACCTCACAACCTCTTTCCTTCAGGTAATTGATGCTCCTTCAAGTCAAAAGTATAGGTGTCGTAGTATTTCTCACCACTACATCATTCTACTCCTCCTCCTCCTCTCCCTCTTCCTCCTCCTCCTCCTCTTCATCCTCTTCCTCTTCCATCTCTTCCTCATCGTTCTCCTCCACCTCCATATCAGATTCCTCTTCCTCATCTTGTACATGATCCTCATCCTTCTTCAGATCAAATGGGAAGATTGACGGAAAATTTGTCTCACCATATTCACCCCACTTTGAGAATAGGAGAACCATCTTCTCTATTGTTCCAGATACAAAGTTGATCCACAAAATGTCTGTTCTCTATAGATGATTCCAGCACAATGCATCTAATCTGCTATGAATCCAATATATATCCATATTTGTACAGCATTATGATTTTGATTGTATCTCAATGTATTACAAAGTGTCTAAGGTGTTGCTGTTCTTTGCTTTTTCAAGTAAAGACCTTTACTGACTTTTGATCTCTGCTGTCTCAAGTAAAGACCTGTACCAACCTTTGGTTTCTGATGTCTCAAGTAAAGACCTCGACCTCCTTTCATTGATTTTTTCTCTGATGGTTGAATCTTTTGTTTCTTATCCTTCTTAGCCACCCTGCTGACTTTCTTCAGTGATCTTTTCATATTTCCCCCAAACTTTGCCTTAGCCTCCATGATGTTGGTGACTGCTAGTGCTGCAGCTTTTTCCAACACTCCTGCATCTTCAGATCTCACTCTGTCCCAGGCTCTCTCTGCCAAGATGCTGTCTGCTACTGCTCTGCTTGCTGTATCACCACTCTTGGAATAGGCAATATCATGCTCCTTGCAAGCCTGATCAAGTTTGTTGATTCCTGGATCACCTTGTACTAATTGCTTCTCAAGTTTTGTTTCTGGTCCACAGTACTGATAGCCAGGGATATGAAGTTCAACTGGTAGAATGTCAATTGCCTTATTAACTATTGTACCAGCAGCACCCTTGATAGCTGACAGAACACCTCTTCCTCTATGGATCTTCTGACTTTTCACCTCACGAAAATCATGCCTTGTAGCAATAGATCCTCTCTCAGTCACTTGTCTATCAGAATGTCTTTGACTGCCATCTCTGCCATCATCCAAAAGGCGTTTGATTGTATTCTTATACTTGGCTTTGTTGTAGTTAACAATCTCACCTCTTGGATCATTGTTCTGTCTGTGCACACTGGTCCAGTACAATATTCCTCCATAGGCCTGTCTGTCAGCAGATTCAACTAATGCACGATTTGGATTCTTCTTGAAAATCAACTCACAAAGTCCCAATGTAGCTGTGAAGGTCTTTTCTTCCTCATCTACAGGGTCAGTCAGCACAATATCATCATCATTCTCTCCAAAAGTTAAATACTTATTGCCCAGGTAGTAAGCATTGTCTCTCACTCTTGGCCTGAAAGTGTCATCGAAATTGTCATTGTCTTCTGATCTAGCTGGAAAACAGGTAGCTGATTACATTAGAGGTTCATTGATCAAGAATATTCTGAACTGTTGTACTGTGGCTTTCATTCAATAATTGTTCAACATTCTTATCATCATTCTGTTCATCTCCAGACAGCTCTTCATCACTGCTATCATCATATCCTTCACTCATATTATACTCCTCACCCTAATCCTCTTCAAATGCCTGCTTTCCTGCTTTCCATAGTTGTCGTCCAACTCCTGAGGTGCCTGCTATTGGACTTGAAACTTCTCCAGTTCCATATGATTCAAATTTTGGTAACTCTTCATCAATGCTGAAGACTTGGAGCTTATGTTTTGCTTTCCTTGCACCAGAAGATCACGCCTTATATATGTAGCATGTTTAACAATTGGTGTTGTTGGTGGAGTAGGATATATGTGGTGTGTTGATACTGCTGAGGAAGGACGATGTTCTGATGATGGCAACTCTGGCTTGGATTGTCTCTGCCTACTCTCCACATGCCTGGAGTGCATTTCAATTGTAGGCTTCAAATACCTGAGATGCTTCTTGAATGCTCTTGATGGAGGTGGTTGTGGTTGTTGAACTGGCAACTGTTGGAGAGTTTCGACTAGTTTCAGTAGGTTCTAGCTCTCTCAGCTAGAGGTTTGAAGTGTTCCACATGTTTCACTTCTGCAATCTGTCTACCCAGCATGATTTCCTTATGCCTCTTTTTGATTTCACGCTTCAGCCTAGCAATCTCCAATATGGTAGGAGCAGACTCCTCCAATGTTGGCTTATGGTTTCTTTGTTTGATATACATACTGGTCAGTGTTTATCAGTATATTGAGGTCTGAGAGTTTGAGCTCAGTTATTTATACATCTTGGACCCATCCCAAGTGTCGAGTGCCACTGACTGAACAGTGACTGGACAGTGACTGAGCAGTGACTGAACAGTGACTAAACAGTGACTGAACAGTGACTGAACAGTGATTGAACAGTGACTGAACAGTGACTGAACAGTGACTGAACAGTGACTGAACAGTGATTGAACAGTGACTGAACAGTGACTGAACAGTGACTGAACAGTGACTGATCAGTAATTGAACTGACTGACTGACCACAGAGTGGACAACCCAACCATGCCATACAGCCATGTTGAATACTGGTGAGCATGGTCCATGTGACAGGAGGAGTGAGGGTCATTGAAAATGTCCATGTAAAATAAGTCATGTCTAAACACGGAGGAGGTAGAGTGGGAGTTGTTGGTAATATCCATCTTCAATGCTATTTTATGTAGAGCAGCATGGTCATGTTGATCTAGAGTCTCCCATGGACATCTTGATCTAGTAGGTCTACCATGGACATATTCATCTGGTGTGATAGGGGTCTCCATGACTATGTAGAGTGACAGGTCCTGCATGACCATCTTGAGCTAGAGTGCCCCCTCCCCCATTGACACCTCTAATGCTGGTGGGCATGGCCATTGGTCATGTGACAGTTGGAGGTGGAGTGGAGGTCATTGAAACAGCCTTTGTTGAAAGCATAGCAAGGTGATTTCTTACCTATATAAACAGTGACTGAACAGTGACTGAACAGTGACTGACTGAATACTATTGGATGCTGTACTGGGAAATATAACTGGGAGAATATATCCCTTGTGATACAATGATTTGATTACACTCTAGAATTCATATCTGAAAGCATACATGCTACCCAGAGGATAACATATTACTGTTTGGATATTCAAGCTCCTTGTATATTCTATAGATTGATCACTTTTTCTTGCATATGAGTAAAGAGGATTTGAGGAATAAGAATCAGCAATTCATTGCTACTTTCATTTTTTTTAATTTTTTCTTTTAGGTTAGGTTTGGTCTTGGGTTACCTTGAGGTTAGGTTTGGTCGTCTTGGGTGACCTTGAGGTGAGGTTTGGAACACAAGTGTTCCAGAGTCGCCATTTTTATACTACTAAGATGCTGTGTTCCAGAGTCGCTATTATTATAGTACTAAGACGTGGGATGGCCTTGATTGTGCCAGACTTCCCATTTTTATTCTACTTCAGTTCATAAGTTTCAAGAACTTCTATGTCTCAGTGTCCTTCATCGATCCTATTGCATAATATGCATATACAGTAGCCTCTCTCTTATCCGGACTCATCGGGACTGAGGCCAGTCTGGATAATGTTTTTTCTGGTTAAACCGACGTTCCCTAAAAGTCGTTAAATTGGTACGCATATTTTGTAGTTTATAAGCCAATAATGACTTTTACGTAAAAATAATAAAACTAGACGCTTTATTATTATATCTGTGAACACAAAACACAAGAATCTCAGTCAGGAATTTCAGCTCAATCTTTCCCACGAGAAAAGTTGTAACAGCAGTTTCCATTTCCTGCCAATCCAGTCCGGTTGAACCGATGTGCTGATAATTATTTTCTGGTAAAGAGATGTCACTTCTGTGGAGTGTAGTCCGGTTAAACCGATGTCCGGTTAAAGGTGTCCGGTTAAGAGAGAAGCTACTGTATATGAATTATATCATCATACTCTAAATCC
Source organism: Nilaparvata lugens (assembly GCF_014356525.2). Lineage (NCBI taxonomy): Eukaryota > Metazoa > Arthropoda > Insecta > Hemiptera > Delphacidae > Nilaparvata > Nilaparvata lugens. The sequence goes on from NC_052516.1 coordinate 19,804,549, forward strand.
GATGTGTATGTGTGCTTGTGTGTGAGTAGTGATGTTAGTGAGTTTAGCGAGTTCCACTGTGCTTTGAACCACTAGTATGTGATAACTCAATTTCAGTTACAGTATTATCAAAAGATTAATATCCTTAGAAATCAAGTGCATATTATTATTATTATGTCATTTGATAACCAATATTTCTGAATGTAAACTCAACGCAGTAATGTTGATGTTCCAGGAGGCAACATCATCTGGGAATGATCATAATGGTATGGTGAATTTTCTATATTTTGTAATATTAATTATTATAAAGTATAGCAGCTTATTCAATGAAGGCCTCACAATACTTCTTGCAGTAAGTTAGCTTCTCAAGGTAATCGTTACCAAGCATTTTTTGAGGTATAACGATTGTTTCTCATATTCAAAACTTCTGCTGCTGATGGATTCAAATTGATTGAAACAATTCAACTCCCTCAATATTACAAACAATTTCACTATGATGTGGAAGTTTATTAATATAATAAAGAATACTGTGACAATTTTGCATTGATCCAATATTCACAGTTCGTGGATCTACTTAATCAAATTGTGAAATGAAAAGGAATTTTTCATTCATGTTTTGTTAACTGAGCATTTTGATCTCCAATCCATAGAAAATATTTTATATTGAACTATATGATAGAATATTTTTTTCTATGCATTTGTTATTCTGAAACATACAAAGAGGATCAATCCAATCATATCAAACCTACCTTCTCTCATCTTTTCCTGATACTGTTTTCACTCTCTCATGGATTGAAGGTTTTTCTAGTACATGGATATTTATAGTTGGAAAACCTCTCAATCTTTCCCTGTACCTCAGATTCCTAATGAGTATGTTATAATGTTATTGATGATGTGTTTATTTGTATCTTGTGTGTAAAGTACTTGAATTAATTGAATTGAATTTCTAACTCTGTTTGCGGGTATCAAATGCACCTCATGGAGCCTCTCAAAACATATTTTTGGATCAGGGTGTTCGCGGGGTGTCTTGATAGTTACTGACGCAGCCATTTGACTACAGGTCTCAAAACAAGTTGCAAAGTTTTAAGTATAACTATAGAGAAACAATAGTGTAAGTAGATATCCCATGGTATAGGGCGTTTATGTCGCAACATTTACTGTTATCTCAAGCCAATTACTGTTGATTATTGTCGAACTTTACAGTTTTGTTGGGGTGAGAGTTTATGAATGGCACAATATGAGAGACTACCAGTGTCACACAGCTTCATGGGAGAGAATTACCTGAACTATCGGCTTGAGATAACAGTAAAAATTGCGACATAAACGCCCTTTACCATGGGATATCTACTTCCGCTATTGTTTCTCTATGGTATAACTGATCAGTTAATTTCAATGTCATAAGTATCAACTGCGCTACTTCCATTCTACGTGATTTTCGTGAATTATTGTCCCTGACACATCTTTCATTCAGTACCAACATTCTATTGTCTTCCATTAATTCAACCAGCTTGCAACTGTGTGAATATGAAATCACACACTATATCCTGTGACAGTCTCTCATTTTCCGCTCTGTCTCCTCTAACCATTATTTAACATATTATTAAGGGCCGGTTCACGAGCTCGGGATTCAGCTAAGCTCTAGACTTTAAACAGCTGGAGTCAGAAAATTGCCTTTCCGAGACCAGTTGTAGTCCACGTTTGAATAAAATTTCGAAAAAAACTAGAAAATTTAACACATAATAGAATGATGAGAAAATAGTGTGAAGTTTCAGGGATTTTGAATTATTTAGGAATGTTTCATTTAGTCAAGGAAAAACGTTTTCAATTATATAAAGAAGAAAATGAAGATTATCATAAAAACTACAATTACCCCGTGTCTCGGAAAGTCAATTTTCTGACTCCAGCTGTTTAAAGTCTAAAGCTCAGCTGAATTTTGAGCTCAAAAACCGGCCGTAAGAAATCGAATTTAAATTTTATTACATACTCACGTCTCAATTACATATTTCCTCCCTCAAGAAATATATGAAAGTAATTGGGAGCGGTTTGACTGAGTGGTCGCACTAAAGAGCTATAGCTTAGATAAATTAAAAATCATGTACCTGCTACTCGTGTTGGAAGGGTGACTGCTTGCGCCACTCCTCTGAATATCATTCATGAGTTGTAAAATCAGTGGTTTGGAACCCACCTTAAACTTGTGGTGCGGTATATTTGATATATACTGGAGCAATTGCTAAGATCCCTAGCTTGCAAATAAATTTGCAAAAAGTTAAGGCCGTCCGGCTCGCAAATATGCTGGGTTCAAACCACAGCTCTAGCTTAGTAGTAGATGCATGAATACTCCAAATATAATGAATCACCATAGGGTTCAATAACTGGTGATCAATAATTCTTACCGCTGCTTCCGTGAAGTTATTGAAGAATACCAATAAGGAAGTTAAAAAGATAGTTGGTGACTGATTATCAGTAACCATATATTCAACTGAGAATAATGAAAATCAACTATGGTTTTTCTAGTTAATCCTTAAAATGCTCATCTTGAATACAGATATGCACCAATTTATCCTTTCAAAATTCCTTGAAACTTACAACACCAGTTCTTGAAGTTCTCTGGATCCTTATATGATATATTGTAGACTCATTAATGTAGATATCAGTAAGATTTTGATGGCTGAAAGTATTACTATCATCAAAGGATGATAAGTAATAAATGCTCTGAATAAGATCAATATTAATTAATTCCTTAATTATATATGCTGCGGAATAAAAATGCTAGGTACTAAAACAGCTCAAACTGTATATCACGAGATGAATTAGGAAATAATAAAAACTTCTAAGATCTTGTATGCTGACATAAAACATGAAATATATTCCCATAAAATAATATATATAAAATATTTGTTGATAAATATAATTTTCTTTGAATAAATAGATTCTCTAATATTTAAATAATTATCACAGGATTTATTAGCATTCACAATATTGTGAGCTGTAAAAATATGTATTTATCAATACTGATATATGGACTTCAAGTCGGTTCAGAACTTAACAACTTGGAACCTGTTCAGTCTATAGATTCAACAGAACATACTTTGATCAATGAATAATAATTAATAAAACTAATAATTTAAAATCTCAGGGTTTGTGGATTCGTGCCGTGCATGGAAATAAGCTTCCTATATAAATCAAATAAATTCATAAATAGATTTCTTATAAACTATATGATAGTGTTCGACACGTGGCGAATTTCTTAAATTTGAATAAAAATTTATATAGGACTTCCATTAATCCCCCAATTCACTGATAAAGGCCTTAGTATTAAATGAGCTCATTTAAGATAATTTGCACACTCACTATAATGATGTTCTAGAAGTTCACGTAGAATAATTGATTAGCCGGATCCTTTCGTCTCTGCAGGGCTTGTGTATGGTCCAGATTTCTTACAAGTTTCTATCAGTATTAAAGATAAATTTACGGGAATAGATTACAGTTAAGAACTCTTTAACAACACTGAGTTCACAAAAATAATCAAACATTTATTACATATACTTGACATTTAAAAAAGGGATTGGCTTGATGCTTTTTAAAAATTAATTGGAAAAAAGAAACTCTTTTCTCCATGTGCTCCGCATAGGTCAAGATCACAAGCCAGAGAGAGCAATTCTCAGAAAAATTTCATCTCTTCCTTGAACGATTTATAAGCTTTCCTCTGATTGGCTTTCTTATCTTAGTAAGACGTGATGTAATTGGTTACTTAAGATTTAGGGTTTCTCCAATTTTGTTATACAAAGATAAATAAAAGTTTATAAATGAATAAATAAGACAACAGCCTGAGAGCATTCCAATAAATAAATATCAATATATGAAGCTATAATGCGATATACATTAACTTTTTTATGTGAGCTTTGTGTACTCTTGGTTTTCATACTTTTTTTAGATTTCAATAAATATTAGAGTAACAATAATAATCGTTCTTATCTATTTACATAAACCTTCCCTAGTATATAGTATATACATTTTGTGAGTAAAAATTATAATTTAATTCATATTAGTAGATTGAGCAATCAGCTGATTTGCTCAATATCAATTCAATAAATTGTCGATTGATCTAGGATCGATTGATGTATTAAATCAAAACAAAGAATTCTAACCTCAAATTGTACAAGCAATTTTTTTTTTATAATCTGCCAATAATAAACAAGCCGCTTTATAATTTTATTTCTGCCAAAGATTTCTTATTATTGTTTAATTACAATTTTACATGGTTCTCTTATCGCTTAATAGATAACATGACTACTCTTTATCATAAATAATACTCGATTTCATTTGAGTGGTACCTTGACTAGGCTATCTATTCTATCAATTTCACAACTCTATTAAAGCTCAGTTATTTACTTCAGAATTATTTTATGGTGCTAAGACACGACATCATAAACTGTAGGTCCATTTATCTCTCATTATCATCCGCCCCATTACTCATGCACAAGCTTGGAGCTAATGTGGGCATCACCCTCAGCAAAAAAAATCAAGACAGTTATTTAACTATCCTTATCATTCAATTGACAACATAATGTACTGTGATTGATTCCTTGTTCAAGTTCGAAGTATTTGGCTCCTATAAGAGCTGCATACACTGATGCGGGGTGAGTACGATATGCGAGACATAGCACTACTTCCGTAAACAAAGTCATAGTGCATTCTGGTGACTTCAGCACAGGTAGAGCTCCCACACCAATAAACATGATTATTTGTTGATTTTAGCTGATCTATATCAGCTAGTGTTTTCATTGGTGTAGGAACTACCTGTGCAGACTTTACCATCAACCACCTGTCTTGCACTATTGCTTTGCTTACGTAGGTGGACAGAGACAGGAGCAAGACAATTTTCATTATTCGAATAGTTGTGTTTTATTGGAAAGATGAATAAATAAATTTAACCAATTAGCTCAAAAATTGTTTGGCTCCCATTGTTGAACCTCGTCTTACATCCCGTATTTGTCTTATGACATGCAGATCTTAAGATAGTTCAATCATTCTATTGCCATTTCACAACTCAAATTTGTCCCACTTTGGTGTGCACGAGGCTGTAAAATAGCATCCTTGATAATATACTTAATCATGGAACTCACCTATTGCAAAAACTATACCTTCAAAAATTTTAATAATAAGCGTGGAATTAAATAATCTGAGTGTAAGTAAGAGTTTTCTCTGTAATAAGGCAAGCTACTGTTCAACTCTAATTGAATTTTTTTTCATATTTTAGATGTTTTTACTGTGTTTGATCGAGATGGAGATGGTTATATTACAAAGAAAGATGTGGAGAACTTCCTGAAATCATCATCCGCAAATTCGATCAGCAACAAAGGTAGGAGAAATCGACATCATCAATGCCACATGCTTCCTTTTTACAAACTTCCCAAAGCCTCTTCCCTACTCAATTCCACCTTCTTGTATAATAGTATGGTATTTTCGCTTCAACCACATATCCAATAATAATAAATTATGCCTTGATTAAGGAAGGTGATATTTTCCGTTTATATAAAAACACACTGGAAAAATATCAAAAATAAAATTGAATTTCATATTACAGCGGATTTCAAGCAAAGAATACTAAAGGAGATGAATAGTTGTAAGAATAAAAAAATGAGCTTTGATGATTATGTCAAATTCATGAATAAACAAGCAGAAGGAAATCCCAGGTGAGTTCAACTTGCTAAGAAGCATTCCTGAGTAATTATATAACAATAGTCGAAGAATAAGAATTTTTAGGAGCTCTATTTCAAAGTTGTCTACTAATGTTGCTCTATATAAAGCAGCCACTTATCAAAGTATTAGCAATGAAATAATACAAACAGTGATAAGCGAAGCTACTTAGATGGGGTGTATGTTTGAAGAGTGTCTCATTATC